>NC_057810.1:377880268-378180268 GCF_018294505.1 Triticum aestivum | reverse complement strand
ATAAAGATTTATGATACTAATTATATAAAATGTAAAAATATAGTTCATGATGAATCTAGTGATAATGATTTGGTATTCTAGATATTGATATTTTTGTCTATAAACTTGGTCAAACTTAGAGAGGTTTGACTTTTTGAAAAAATAATACACCTTATATTGAGGAACGGAGGGAGTATATACTAGAAGATGGGCACTAGAGGTGGCCCGAGGAGGGCACAACCCACAAGGGCACGCCTGGCGCACCCAGGTGGGCTGTGCCCACCTGGTGGGCCCCCTTTGGTAGTTATTTGCTCCAATAATTCTTATTTGTTTCATAAAAAATGCCCATGAACTTTCAACTCATTTGGAGTTGTGCAGAATAGGTGGCCTGATGTAGCTTTTTCAGGCCCAAAATTCTAGCTCCCGGTATTCTCCCTCTTTGTGTGAACCTTGCATATTATGAGAGAAAAGGCATTAGAATTACTACAAAAAGCATTATTATGCATAAAAACATTATAAATAATAGTAGGAAAACATGATGCAAAATGGACGTATCAACTCCCCCAAGCTTAGACCTCGCTTGTCCTCAAGCGAAAACCGAAATAAAAAAACATGCCCACATGCTTAGAGAGAGAGGTGTCGATAAAAAGAAAATACGGACATAGAAGCATCATGTATATTATTATAACAACAACAAGCTTTAGCATAAAACTTTATAAAAGAACTTTTATCATAAAACTTCTCATGAATAAGTAACAATTCATCACAACATCGAAGTATAAAGCATAAACTCTATTGAAAACTAACAAACTATGTTCTCAGTCAACTTTGCAACTACAATTCATCATCTTTTCAGGGAAGGGTCACGTATCAGAGCCTTTTGTCAAATCCACTTACTCAACCATCATATAGTCTTCTATGATTGCTAACACTCACCACATACACATGAGCAAAAAGTTTCAACCAGACGCATAGAAAAATAGGGGCTTATAGTTTCACCTCCCAACGTATTCACCTCAAGGGTGATGTTAACAATAATAACTCATGCCACCCATATCCAACTGGATATATGTGCCTGCCTAGATCTTTCCTCACCACATGATGCTTGCCAAAAGAGAAAATAAAAAGGAGTAGAGGGAAATACTTTGACTCATGCATAAAAGTAGATACATAAAAGTAACACATAGGCCCTTCGCAGAGGGAAGCAGAGGTTTCCATGCGCTTTTTGGTTGTATGCTCAATCTCTTAGTGCAAAAGAACATCATGTTACATTGCCCCTTATGATAGCAATCTTTATTATGCAGTCTGTCGCTTTTATTCTTTGCCATCACAAGTTCGTACAACGCTCAATTTTCTCTTACACTAAATGATCCAACACTTTTAGAAGCAATTTTTATTGCCTTACTGCACCGATGACAACTTACTTGAAGGATCTTACTCAATCCATAGGTAGGTATGGTGGACTCTCAAAACAAGATGTGGGTTTAAGGGTTTTTGGATGCACAAGTAGTATCTATACTTAGTGCCGAATTTTGGCTAGCAAAGATGGGGGGCAAGCACCACATGTTAAAGGATCTATGACAATATAACTTCTATGTGAATATGAGCAAACATGAATCATTATGTTGTCTTCCTTATCCAACATCAACAATTTTGGCATATAATATTTTGATGGGGGCTCACAATCACAAAAGATGTCCAAGATAGTATATTTTCATGTGAATCTTCTCTTCCCTTATTAATTCTTTCATGAATTGCATCATTGTCCAATGCTATGTTTGTCAATCTCCAATAAAATTTTCTACTTATACTCTTCCTTATGTGATGTCATTACTTACCATAGGATTAGCATATGATCTTTTTCATTTATTCCCTTTCTTTTTATTGAGCATGGGAGTAAAGAAAACAAAACTCAAACTAAACTTTGTTATATATCTCGCACATGATTACAAGTATGGAGCACTAAGCAAACACTCGAAAAGAAAGGATCGAACTAAACTTTTATTCATCTAAAGCAAAAGATAACTATGGATCGAACTAAGATAAGTAAAGGCAAAAGATAAGGGAGGTGATACAATACCGGGGCACCTCCCCCAAGCTTGGCACAACCAAAGGGGAGTGCCCATACCTGATACTCAAGCCTCCTTTGGTGATGAAGAAGTAGTAAGTTTTTCCAATATATCTCTGAGTGCCTCTCTTAAACTGTGAATCTCCCAAAGAGCTTGATGAAGCAACTCAATGTTCTTCTCCACTTTAGCTATGATATGCTTATTTTATGGACCCCAAGAGTTTGTTCCTGCATCACTTTCTCTTGGACGAGATATGTCCCAATTGGACGGTATATGCACACGAGGAGTGTTTTCAAACCCATAGTTATGAATCAAATCGTGAAATTTGTTTCGATGTAACCTGTGTAGAGGTTTCCTTGGTGGGAGTCCTTCCTGCTCTACAGGGCTCTCTTGATTGTTTGTTGGCCTCATGGCTTGATGGGGGTTAGGACGAGTAGAGATGCCAGCTAGGGTGCCCCTATGGAAGGCCGGAGGGTGAACTCCAAGCGAGTTTCCCTCATCTTCCTCCATAGCGACCTCTTTAACTCCCTCTCTCTTGGACTCCACCTGAAGCAACCAAGCATCGCCTTCTTCATCATTGGAGGAGGGGGAAGACATGATGCCCAACTTGACAAATCTGACAGAAAATAGCGAGAGAAGAAAACAGAAGATTTCTCAGTGGTACAGAGGTCAATAGGTTCGGGGGCTATGTAAAGATTTTTTAACTTGGGAAACAAGCAAACGGAGAGAAAAACGGAGTCAGGAAGGTACCCGAGGTGGGCACAACTATAGGATCGGAAGTATGTCTAGAGGGGTGTGTGTGATTAGACTACTTGACCAAATAACAATCTAGCCTTTTCCCAATTTTAGTTCTTGGCAGATTTTAGCAACATAGAACAAGTCAAGCAATCAACCTACACATGCAATTTAAGAGTATAACAGCGGAATGTAAATCATTGCATATGAAGGTAAAGGGAGGAGTTTGGAGAGAGCAAACTCAATGTTGACACAGAGATTTTTGGCGTGGTTCCAATAGGTGGTGCTATCATACATCCACGTTAATGGAGAGTTCAACCCACGAAGGGTAACGGCTGCGCGAGTCCACGGAGGGCTCCACCCATGAAGGGTCCACGAAGAAGCAACCTTGTGTATCCCACCATGGCCATCACCCATGAAGGACTAGCCTCACTAGGGTAGATCTTCACGAAGTAGGCAATCTCCTTGCCCTTACAAACTCCTTGGTTCAACTCCATAATCTTGACGGAGGCTCCCAAGTGAAACCTAACCAATCTAGGAGACACCACTCTCCAAAAGGTAATAGATGGTGTGTTGTTGATGAACTCCTTGCTCTTGTGCTTCAAATGATAGTCTCCCCAACACTCAACTCTCTCTCATAGGATTGGATTTGGTGGAAAGATGATTTGAGTGGAAAGCAACTTGGGGAAGGCTAGAGATCAAGATTCATATGGTAGGATTGGAATATCTTGGCCTCAACACATGAGTAGGTGGTTCTCTCTCAGAAAATGAATGCTGGAAGTGTAGGAATGTTCTGATGGCTTTCCTCACGAATGAGGAGAGGGTGGAGGGGTATATATAGCCTCCACACAAAGTCTAACCGTTACACACAATTTACCAAACTCGGTGGGACCGAATCAAAAAACTCAGTCGGAACGATTTAGTTCATAATGTGACTGTTAGGCATTTAGGTGGGACCGACATGTCAACTCGGTGGGATCAATTTCGTTAGGGTTAGGGCATAACGTAATCTTGGTGAGACCGATTATAGAAACTCGATGGGACCAACTTTGGTAACAAGCTAACCAGAGAGTTGGTCAGGCAAACTCGGTGGGACCGATTCGCTCATCTCGGTGGGACCGAAATGTTACAAAAGGGAAATAGGGAGTTTGCATTGCGAACTCGGTGGGACCGATCGCTCATCTCGGTTAGACCAAAATGTCACAAAGGGAAACAAGGAGTTTGCAATCCCATCTCGGTGAGACCGAGATCCCTATCGGTAAGACCGAAGTGACTAGGGTTTCTGGTAGTGGCTATGTCAAATGAACTCGGTGGCCCCGGATAGATCAAATCGGTGGGGCCGAGTTTGACTTTTGGTTTGGGACATATGTGGATATGAGAAAGTGGTTGAGGGCTTTGGAGCATATCACTATGCATTTTAAGCAAGCAAGCCATTAAGCAACACCTCATCCCCTTTTAATAGTATTGGCTTTTCCTATGGACTCAATGTGATCTTGGATCACTAAAAGTAAAATGTAGAGTCTTGAGCTTTTAGAGCTTGAGCCAATCCTTTGTCCTTAGCATTTTGAGGGGTCCACATTCTTGATCCATGCCATGCCAATCATTGAACTTTCCTAAAATATTCATCTTGAAATAGCATTAGTTCAATGAGCTATATGTTGTTAATCATTACCAAAACCACCTAGGGATAGTTGCACTTTCAATCTCCCCCTTTTTGGTAATTGATGACAACATATAGATCAAAGCTTCGACAAATGATAATAAGATTGAAATACATCGTCGCTTTGAGAAGTATGTGATAAGCAAGAGCTCCCCCTAAATTTGTGCATTATTTAAGATTTGCTTTTGAATGCAAATGCACAATCGATTAGTATCATGGGCTACTCTTCCATGTCACATACATCTTGGTGGAGCGCTCAAAATGATATCAATTAAAAGCATGCACTCATCACCAAGCAAAGTGAATGATCATATATGGATATAAGAGATAATGTCATTCAAGCACACATTAAAGTAGCATATGATCAAACACATGAACATTCAAGTATCTCACACAAGACATAATGTATCAAGCAAACACACAATAAAGTTGAACAAATAAAGTGCAAGAGAGACAAAAAAGCAACACTCTCTCTCTTGAAGACTATGATCTATACATATTTCTCCCCCTTTGGCAACAAGTTACCAAAATGCATAGTGTTATGCGTCTCTCAGGCTTGGTCTCCATGAGGTGGTGTAGTGATGACTCCAAGGACGAAAGCTTTAGTTGATGTAGCTGGAGTTGCTGGAGTGGCTGCTGGAGGTGGCATTGAAGCTGTGGCTGCTGGTGCAGATGTAGTAGCTCGTGTATCAGGTACTGGCACTGCAGCAGACCTCTGACCTCTTGGCACATACTGAAAAGCTTCTGTAGTTGCCTTGCCTTTCTTCTCCTATGCTTCCTCCTGGAGCTGCTCAACTACTGTTTGTATCTCAGTGACTTTCAGACCAAGATCATAGAATTTTTGCTCAATGATTCTCTCCAAACTCTCCTGATTCTGAGTCAGGGTGGCCAAGCCCTTCTCAATCCTCAAGGTGGATTGGATCAGAAATCCAAGTTGATCTTGTTTGCTCTTCAAGAACACCTGAGATGCATCTTCTGCACTTGGCATCTTTGCAGCCTTATCTGCCCTTGCCTTTGCTCTCTTCTCATGTGCTTGCACTGATGAATGATCATTCTCATCCATGACCACTGTGTTGTCTTCAAAATCTGGCTTGAGAGGTAAGTGCTCCTTGTCCAACGAATAAGTGCTTGTGCCCATCTTTGAGTTGATGAGCACCTGAATTTGTGGAGCATACCCACAAGACCTTTTTTGATCAGCAACTGTCCTCTTGATTGTCTCTACAATCAGACTCATCACCTTGAATTTCTGAGGAACATCAAAAATGTGCAGCAAGTTGATTGAATGCCCTCTTATCATCCTGTGATCTCCTGACTTGGGCAAAAGAGTATGCCTCAAGATGGTGTTGATGGTAGGCAGACCAGACAACAGATACTTCACTGAGCCCATGTTATGAGTTTCCAGGGCTTCATCAGGAATTTCCTTGTACATACTTGACATTGAGTTGTGGTCTTTCTTCTTCTCGGCATACACATCCAAGTCATCCTCATGAGCTTCTGGAGCATTTATCAGCTTGGCACATTCATCAACAGTTGATTGGTACCTCGTATCGCCAGACACCCACATTATCCTTCCATCTGGATAGAAGTGAGCAGTGGAGTAGAATTGCATGATCAGCTCATCATTCCACTTAGTGAGCTTCTGGCCAACAAACTTGTCAACTCCACAAGCCTTGAAGCTATCATATACTCCTGGGAAGTGATCTTCATTCTCTCTGATGTATGTCTAGTCAACCCATCTCATGTCACAAACTATAGGCTTCTTGTCAAGCAGAATGGTCTCATAGAAGTCATGCTGTTCTTTGGTGTGGAACCTGTAATCCACAACAGTTCTCCTTCTCACAGCATAAGGATCACTCTTCCTCCAAAGTCTCAGACCTGCATCTTCCCTGATGCTCATGTCCTCTGTCACTGGATGAGTGTCATTGTGGTCTGGGATCTTTGGTTTGAGCTTTCTCAGCACTTGGGCTTCAGCATCTTCTTCTTCAGCTTCAGGCATTGGGGCCTTGTTCTTCTCTTCAGCAGGGATGCTCCTTGTGCTTCTCTTGGGTGCAGACTTGGTGGCTGGAGCAGCAACTTTGGGAGCAGGTTTGGGCTTAGGAGCAGTCCCTGACTTGATTGCATCTCCCATAAGCTTTTGGGACTTGGCTGCTGGAGCAGCATCCTCTTCCTCTTCCTCATCAGAATCTCTCACCATTGTTGACTTTCCAAGAACTTTAGCAGTAGTGGTTCTTGCCCTCTTCTTCTTCTTGTCATCACCAGCTGCTTCACCATCATCAGATTCTAACGAGAAAAGCATAGATAGCTAGAGAAGGTTCTTAGGCATTCTTGTCCATCCACTTGGCAAAAGAGAAAGAGCTAAACAATCAAAGCAACAAGTGGATATCCTCGAATGAGAAAAATATGCAACCAACATGCTCACACAATAAAATGGCAAATGAAATATGCGGCAAAGCATGCACACACTCTAGCATCTATCAAGCAATTTCCGATGACTATGTCATCTATATATGAGTATATTGACTTAGGAGTCAAATGAGAACATTTGATCATAGGTCATACTCATCGTTTAAGCACAAGTAGGGTTACCACTTTTACATAAAGCATTGTTGTGTTCACACCATTAGAGTTGCTTTAGCTCAAGTCTTAGAGTAAATCTCCCCCTAGATGTGATATCCCCGCTAAGAGGGATGAACTAACCTTGGGTTTTGTCAATGATGACTTCATGTAGGTGTTGAAGATTCAGATGCTCAATGTTGATGTAGATCATTCGGAGCTATCCATTGGAGTGAGTTGCACTTTCAATACCTACACGGGTTAGTCCCACAAGGAACAAACAAGGATATCCATAGACATAGAGTGACGCACACACAAAATGATGTCCATGAAAGCATTAGGTTAACTTGTCCCTTGTCTTACCAACAAGAGGGTTTATGACTCCTTGAACTAGTGCAAGATGTGGAAGTTGTTTGCACTTGTTCTTGCCAAAATGACATGAGTGAAGTGTCACTACAAAAAAAAGGCACATCCATGACATTTTGGGCTGAACAAATTTTTTTCTGTCATACTTATGACACTTCTATGACGATAATTGTGACAAAACCTGGTATCATCATAGATGTGGTGGGCTCCTACTTCTATGACAGAAAATCATGATAGAAAATGGGCTTTTCGTCCTGGGCAGGCCGGAGACGCAGCTGCATGACATTCTCTGGGCCATCCATGATGGAAATAACCGTGGTAGAAGCGAGGGCGAGGAAAATTTCAGGGAGTTACCGGTTACGGTGGGTGGTCGGGGGCCGAGCGATGCGCGCTTCTCTCATACACATATGCGCGTGTGTGCGAGGCGTTGGGCTCTAACTGAACCTGAGCGAGGCATTCACCTATACTGAACTCGAGCGATTGCACTGCAGGCTACACGTTATTGAACCCGAGCGATCGATCGATGGCTGTTAACTGAACCCGATCAAACGATTCCTTCACTACTGTTGCTAACTGAAGCCGATCGATGCTGCCTCTGGATGAACAATGAGCATTGCGGGGGTGGGGTGGGGGGGTGGGGGTGGATGAACAATTCCCGGTGGGGGTGGATGAACAGGACCCCCGTGGTGTTGCCTCTTGATGAACATGACCCCGATCGATCGAGCCGGTTGGGGCAGGATGAACAGGATCCCGTGGAGGGCTGGATGAACAAGACAACCCCGTGGAGGGCTGGATGAACAGTAGATGGTGGAGGGGTGGATGAACAGCAGCCCGTGGAGGGGTGGTTGAACAGGAGCCCTGGAGAGGGTTGGTTGAACAGTAGCTGGTGGAGTAGCGCGCGGTGGAGGCTGGATGAACAGGAGCCCGTGGATGAACAGTCATAGGTGGAGGCTGGAGGAGGTTGACGGTGGATGAACAGTAGCCCGTGGAGGCTGGAGGAGGTCGACGGTGGAGATAAACAGTATCACGTGGAGTCCCATTTTGCGGTACGCCACACCCTCCCAATGAACAAGGCCCCAATTTTGACCGTAGCGCTCCAACACAAGTCCATTTTCTCCATTTTGTGGTACGCCACACCCCTCCCGATCAACAGGACCCCATTTTGACCGTAGGAGGTCCAACACAAGTCCGTTTCCTCCATTTTGCGGTACGCCAGACCCCTCCCAATGAACAGGATCCCGTTTCGAATGTGGCCAGTCGAACAGAAGGCTGTTTCCTCCGTTCTGCGGCATGCCAGGCCTCATTTCCATCGACTGTTCCATCCAAGCCCTCCCGATGAACACGAGGACGCATTCCGTTCCGACCTAGCCGGTTGGCTCCCCATGAACACGAGGACGACGCTATTTCTCCGTTCCGACCCAGCCATGTACACAAGCCCTGGCCGTACCTATGCGCGAGTAGACGTTCGAGACCCCGCTCGCATGTATGTACGTGGCCGTATTTTCTTTCTTGCACCCTGGCCGCTGTACGTATGTGTACATGCTACATGCGCGCCTCTACTACGACACGTGCACACCTCTACATCGACCAGTATGTACGTACACGTTCACGGCCAGAATGACAACGCTACGTACGCTTCAACAAGGTGGGTCCCAATTGTCCGGCACTTCCTTGCGTGCGAAGATGTAGTTGGTGGGTCCCAGCAGTCAGGGGGGCAAATCATTTTTTTGCCCGAACGCACTTCCTTGCGTGCGAAGATGTAGCTGGTGGGTCCCAACAGTCAGGGGGAAACGTTTTTTCGCGAAATAAGGTGGACCATCTGATGGGTCCCTACTATCAGGTGGAGGAATAATTATTTTGCGCATAATAAGGAGGCACTTCCTTGCGACCACCATGGACCCAGCTGTTAGCCTCTCCACGTACAGTACTCTTCCGATGGAAGTCTTTCCTTGACCACGTTAGCCATGCCACACCGAGAGCACCAGGGCGGTGGACAACGGCGAGGCCTAGGAAGGGGACAACATGGAGCCGGGGAAGACGCGGCAGCGGATGCCCATGCGTAGAGGAGTATGAGGGTTCACTCGTTCGGCTGCGGTGTGAGGCTGCCGTCGCCGCAGAATAACAGGGGGTGTGGGTGAGTAGAGGGATGGCCTGGCCAAAGGAGTAGTAGGGGGCGGTGAGGCCTCCACGGTATCACAGCCGGCCACGGGAGGCAGGAGCACGCGACACGACTGGCGCTGCTTTGGGCGGCTAGAGCAAGAAGACTAGAGGTTGAAGAAGCACTACGGCCGTTGGATGGACATCGTATGGTCACTGGAGCTAGAATCATTCATATTGACTAAGTTGACAAAGCCCTCCATCCCTGTCAACTTAGTAGGCCCACAAGTCAGCCTCCCACCAAGGTGGGTCCCAGCTAGCAGGGGGAGTATTCTTTTTTTTCTGCGTAATAAGGAGGCACTTCTGGTGGGTCCAAGCTGACAGTGAGGGGAATGTTTTTTCGCAAAATACGGTGGCCCGTTAGGTGGGTCCAAGCAGTCAGGGGGGAAACATTTTTTTTGCAAAATATGGTGGCCCGTCCAGTGGGTCCCTGCTGTCTGGTGGAGAAATCATTATTTTCCGCGTAATAAGGAGGCACTTCCTTGTTGTGGCCGTGGACCCAGCTGTCAGCCTCTCCACGTACAGTACACTTCTGATGGAAGTCGTTCCTTGACCACGTTGACCACGCCACGTTCCGTTGCATGCATGCGTCCATGGGCGTGGTGCGTCCCCACTGTCAGCCTCTCACGTACAGTCATCTTCCGATGACTCTCGGTTGTTGACCATGTTGACCACACCGTGTCGAGCGCACCAAGGCCGGTGAACGACGGCGAGGCCACAGACTGGAATGACTCGGAGATGGGGAAGACGGGGCAGTGGAGTCGCAGATGGAGAGGAGTGGGAAACTTGACTGGTTCGGCTACGCGGCAGCACAGCCGCGGTGCCGCCCATGGGAGATAGGAGCAAGAACAGAGGTTGAAGGAGGAGCACGGCTGTTGGATTAACATCCAACAGTCCAGCTGCTAGAATCATTTGTTGATTAAGTTGACAAAGCCCTGCGTACATGTCCGCTTAGTAGGCCCATAAGTCAGCCACCAAATCTGACGGGTCCCAGCTGTCAATGGGACGAATATTTTTTTAACAAGGAGGCACTTCCTTCCGTGCGAAGATACAACCGGTGGGTCCTAGCTGTCAGGTGGAGGAAACATTTTTTTTCAGCTTAAGAAGGAGGAACCTTCCTTGCGTGCGACCATGGACCTCGTGGGTCCCAACCGTCAGGCTCTCCACGTACAGTCCTCTTCCGATGACTCTTGTTTGTTGACCATGCCGCACCGAGCGCAGCGAGGCGGTGGACGACGGCGAGGCCCCGGACGGGAACGACTCGGAGATGGGAAGACGTGGCAGTGGAGTCGCAGATTGAGAGGAGGAGAAGAGTTATAACTGGTTCTGGTGCGGCATGGGGCTGCAGTCGGTGGAGAATAATAGGAGGTGTGGAGGGGTGGAGGATAGCCTGGCCGACGTTGGGGTAGTGCTTCACAATGATGCGTGCTAAGTAGAACCGCTAGCCACCGGAGGCCGGACCAGGCAGTCCCGACGACGCTGGAGGAAGAGACGAGAGATTGAAGGTGCATGCCAGCCGTTGGATATAAATCCAATGGTTGTGGATGTCATAATCATTTGTTGACCAAGTTGACAACGCCCTGCGTAGGCTTCGACCTATTGGCCCACATGTCAGCCTAAAAATGTGGCATATATTTAACCCATGTTTTCTAGAATGTACAGTCCATTTGCTGGGCTGGGTGAGCAAATAATTTCGCGTCAATCAGGCCCATTTATATTTTCTAAGAATCCCAGCCCGTTTGCACTTTCTTGAAATACACGAATTAGCTGGGCTCATTATATATATAATGTTATGTTAGAAGGAGCAATTAATATCAAAAAATAAACCGAAGAGGCACATTTTTAATATATAATTAACAAAGTAGCGAGTTATTGCTCAAAATAAAAATGAGCGCGTTATTATTACATTGGTCCTTAAAATCTTCGCAAGCTTTTGTACGCAATCACCAGGATTTTCCTTGCCTCTGAGTCAAAAACAACCAGGATTTTCCTTGCCAACTTCTGTTAAACATTTACTTTTATAAGTTAATAGCATGTGGAATGTTTTTATAATGTATATATAAGTCTCTATAAAATATAGGATAATAGTAATAATATAAATATATATAATGTGGTTAGAAGGGAAAACATAAATTGGACACAACATTATTATTCTTATATATAGATAAATAGAACAGAGACCTGCGTTTTATTAAAAAAATACATTGGGTTGCCGATCTTTAAGAAAAAACCCATAGGCCGGTATGGACCTCAAAAAATAAGTTGAAACCACTGTCTCCGTATGTCGTGGGCTACGCATGTTAAAATACAAAACCTAGGCCTGGCTGATACTTGTTCGCCCTCTGGAAAAAAATGATACCAGATCCCCAAGCGAACTGGATTAAAGAGGGGGCCGACGGCACGACTGAAGAAGCACATCAGGAGCGATTTTTTATTCTTCAGTGGATGGCTCTCGATGCCTTTTTTACTTGCCTCTACACCATACAACTTGTATTTTTAGCCTCCCAGTCCGTTGTGGTGGACCAGTAGCCCATTTGCTAGGCGGGCCAACCTACAGAAACCAGCACTCGATTTTTCATCAAGCCCCCAAAACAATGCACTACTATGTTTGTTTTGAGGCCGAAAACATTACGACAGGGGTTGAGCAGGGGAGGGGGAAGACAGAGTAATAAAAAGATTAGAAAGAGCTGATGTGCCGTTGCTGCCCTAACAAAGCAGGTGCAATTCTTCTCGGGAAGAAGGTGTACCGTTGACACCCACACGTCACATACCCCACAGTAGGCATACTAACAAGTTCACACACAAGTACAACAGAAAAGGTAAACATTCATATCAACTCAGGTTCATACGACACGTTCATATTCATAGCCAACATTCACTATCAACAACTCAAAAGATTCATATATACACAAGTTTAGCATGTCTATGCATCCAAATGATTGATAGATCACATGACAATATTCATACATAATTCACAAAACGATTTAGATATACACATGTTTAGTATGTTTATGCATCCAAATGATTGAGATCACAGCTAATATGATCCATGGACAAACTTTAATTACCTAGGGTACAGACTGCTAAATGGTGTTCGGTCGGAGGTACTTCTTGCTAAAATTAATGCTTGTACGAGTAAACTTTCGAGTACATAAGAGGCAGCACAGACAATCTGAACTTTGCTTGTAGGTTTATCCTCAAATAGTGGCCTCGTCCCGAGGGAGGTTTGAGCAACTTGGCCACTACTTTCATCCAACTAGTTTACTGGCTCATCTTGGTCCTGTAGCTCGCCAAAATTCTACATTGCAGACGAGAAAAGAGGCGGTTGAGAAAATGAACGACACAAATTTTTTGTGCAGTTCAACTGAAATGGTGCATCCCTGGCGTGCAGACTGATTAAGTGCCAGATGAATATACGCGTCAACCAACTTGTCTGGAATCTTTAGACTCCATGCCATACAGTTCGCTACCATATCTGCCGATAACCAAAAGGCACAAGTTGGGACCAAAGACTGGACTGTGTTCTTCTGGGCTATGCGCCAAGCAATATTTTTGGCGTTCACTCTCCTAATACTTGGAGTTTGACAACTGGTTGACGCCGGTTGATACTCGAATGAATATAGGCACTTCTTGTCAACATCGATGCTTGTCTGAGTGAACTTTGGAGTACATAGCAGCAGCATAAGTATCTGTCCATCTGATCATTTTGTGCAGTTCTACTGAAATCACCCAATGCAATGATTTGCCTGCGAGTTCAGGCTCCAAGTTACTCCTTTATAAAATCGGCAAACAGTAGCACAATACCAAATTACCAATACATGACAAGCACAATAATCAGGATAAAGACCAGTACCAACCTGTGTGAGGTAGCATATCAATTACTATTTCCTTTGACTGGAAGCCGAGATAAGCGAAGCGACTGACAGCAAAGGAAGAAAGCAGGCCGAGATTAGCGACTGACAGGAAAGGACGGAAGCTGTCGAGGCAATGAAGCACCCAAAGTTTTTGTGCAGTTCCACCAAAATCGAGCATCCCTGTTGGCACATATATTGAGAGAGTGAGATTACTGTAATAGTGGGACTAGTTGATGAAACATACACTAACAAATAGAAGCACCCTCATTATCTTAATGGGTAAAGTTAGCAACATAGTAGTCTTGCTTAAAGAGAGGTATTAGTTTATTTAATCAGTGCCAATTAGCTCAACACTCAAAGCATTGCCATTTATCATAGGTTGCAAAACTTTAACGTGCAAAGATAAAGGAGTTTCTCATGACAGTAGCACGATACAAATAGAGATGACAACAAACTAATATGGATGAAGGCCTTAGGCCCGTACCAACCTGAGAAAAAAAGCTTATTCATGTAGTCCCATAAGAGATGATAAAGCACTCACTGGAATCACTCAATAGTATATATTTTTGTGCACTTCAAATGTATGGTTGAAATCACTCTTGTTTACCAGTGCTGAGATTATATCGAAAGATTATCAAGAACTTCCAGCAGAGTTAAAGCACTGGCTGGGATACAGTTCATTGTATTGTCTTGTGTAGTTCCACTAAAATGTATGATTGGCACAACATGATCCCTGTTTGCACAAGTAGGAACAAGGTGAAACCTTCATTAGCTTAGTGAGAAAGGATAGGAAGACATTAGCATATTACTCTAACAGTAGCATCAAATTCATGATGGACAATACGCAAAACATTGCCTCATTGAACCAATGGCAATAAATTGACATGCAAAACAATAGCACTATTATGTCATGACACTAATAATATTCCCTCCCTGCTCCACCACATGATTCACCTCCATAGACAAACATACACACGTACATGATTCAGCATAGGGTCCTACTAAAGATTTGTTTAACTCCGACAGGAAAATTAGGCAGCAATAAATTAGTGGTACTTAAGTACTCCTAATTAATTAAGTGAGACAGCAGAAGTGGAAGGGCTCCCTGGAGGATCGTCTCACATGTAAGGTAGTCGTTGCCGGAGCCCTTGAATGGCCTCGACTGAGGCCTCTGGCTTCAGCAAGATCACCTTGGCACTGTTTATTCTTCTTCTTCTTCCTCTTCATGCTCTGTTTCTCTTTCTCCTCACTAGTTGGTGAAGCCAAGTACATGATTGGCATTCTATTTCAGAATTGGTTTTGTCAGTGAGGGAGTACAAGTGTACTAGTAAAATATAGCATTATTTTCTCATGGCAGTCAGAAAATAGAGATGAACACATGCATTAAATATCATTCTTACCTAAAGGAAGGTTATGGCGCCAATATGAATGATGAGGATTGGAACACATATCTCCCTTTGTGCAGTTCCACCAAAATGAACCAACTATTCCAGTCTGACATTCCAATTAAACAACACAAAAGTCACTTCTTTTAAGAAGAGTTTTGCGTAGTGCACCAAAAGGTCACAACAGCAACCAGGTGAATTGGATATCCCTTTTTGCACAAAAAGCTACAGAGGAAACAGTCAGAGTCTCAAACAATTACAGGCAAAAACATTTGGCTAAACTTGTCATGGCTTATTAAAGTGGCATGGCTTCATTTTTACTAGGGACAATAGATTAAGAACATCTAAATATTTGGTATAAGGGCATGGGACAGTGGGTGCACCAGCAGTCCAGCACCATGTACGTAAACATGGTCATAAAGTGGCGATTCATAGTTTGTTGCCCCGAGAAACAAACATCCAAGAAACATATCTGGGTTGGTCCCATTTTTGTTCACTCTATCCACCTACTGCTATGTGTGGATAGCAAATCTAGTCCTGGTCATACCACTATGTACAACGTTACCCCTATATTTCCCTTTTCGACCAAGAGACCGGTGGATGACCAGTCTGTACTACTTTCACCCCCTTTCCTTCTTGTTTGTACCAAGTCCGATGTACATTCTAAATTCCCCCACCCCCACTTTATTTCTTGTTAGAACCAAGTACTCCCTTCGTCCGGAATTACTTGTCATCAAAATGGATGTGTATAGAACTAAAATACACCTAGATACATCCATTTCAATGACAAGTATTTCTGGACGGAGGGAGTACAAGATTCGACTCCATGAAGTAGCTTTACCTCTAATAATAGAAGAAAAAATAGGTGATGTTGGGCCATCCGACCGAGAGGGGCTGAGAGGTAGAAAATGATGCACATGCAGCAACGTAGCAAGCTGGGGAAGTAGAGCTAAGGCGATTTCGGACGAAGATATACTTGAAGGTCGTCGGGATGTGGACAGGTTGGCGGCGGGAGGCCAGATCCACCCACACTAGGGCAACGACGAAGGGATCGGAGGACCTCCCGCGCCGGCGCTCGGCCAGAGATAATGGTGCGGTCGGCTGCTAGCTCTTGAGCACTGCATTGGTTTTCCCTTGAAGAGGAAAGGGTGATGCAGCAAAGTAGCGTAAGTATTTCCCTCAGTTTTTGAGAACCAAGGTATCAATCCAGTAGGAGGCTCCTCAAAAGTCCCTCGTACCTACACAAACAAACAAGAACCTCGCAACCAACGCGATAAAGGGGTTGTCAATCCCTTCACGGTAACTTGCAAAAGTGAGATCTGATAGAGATAATAAGATAAGATAAATATTTTTGGTATTTTTATGATATAGATTGGAAAGTAAAGATTGGAAATAAAGATAGATGGGAAACTTATATGATAAAAGATAGACCCCGGGGCCATAGGTTTCACTAGTGGCTTCTCTCAAGATAGCATAAGTATTACGGTGGGTGAACAAATTACTATCGAGCAATTGATAGAAAAGTGCATAATTATGAGAATATCTAGGCATGATCATGTATATAGCCATCACGTCCGCAACAAGTAGATCGAAACGATTCTGCATCTACTACTATTACTCCACACATCGACCGACTCCTACTTGCATCTAGAGTATTAAGTTCATAAGAACAGAGTAACGCATTAAGCAAGATGACAAGATGTAGAGGTATAAACTCAAGCAATATAATATAAACCCCATCTTTTTATCCTTGATGGCAACAATACAATACGTGCCTTGCTGCCCCTGCTGTCACTGGGAAAGGACACCGCAAGATTGAACCCAAAGCTAAGCACTTCTCCCATTGCAAGAAAGATCAATCTAGTAGGCCAAACCAAACTGATAATTCAAAGAGACTTGCAAAGATAACCACTCATACATAAAAGAGTTCAGAGGAGATTCAAATATTTCTCATAGATAAACTTGATCATAAACCCACAATTCATCGGATCTCGACAAACACACCGCAAAAAGAATTACATCGAATAGATCTCCAAGAAGGTCGAGGAGAACTTTGTATTGAGATTCAAAGAGAGAGAAGAAGCCATCTAGCTAATAACTATGGACCCGAAGGTCTGTGATAAACTACTCACAACTCATCGGAGAGGCCTTGGAGATGATGTAGAGGCCCTCCATGGTCGATTCCCCCTCCGGCGGAGCACCGGTGAAGGCTCCAAGATGGGATCTCGTGGATACAGAAGGTTGCGGCGGTGGAAATAGTTTTTCATGGTGCTCCTGGTTGCGGCGGTGGAAATAGTTGCGGCGGTGGATACAGAAGGCGAAGGAGGTACGTCAGGGGAGCCCCGAGGGGCCCACAAGGGTGGGGGGCGCGTCCACCCCCCTAAGGCGCGCCCTCCTGTCCCGTGGCTGCCTTGGCTGCTTCTTGACGTCCACTCCAAGTCTCCTAGATTGCGTTTGTTCCAAAAAGATCGCTCCCGAAGGTTTCATTCCGTTTGGACTCCGTTTGATATTCCTTTTCTTCGAAACACTAAAATAGGCAAAAAAACAGCAATTCGGGCTGGGCCTCCGGCTAGTAGGTTAGTCCCAGAAATGATATAAAACTGTAAACTAAAGCCCACAAACATCCAAAACGGGTAATATAATAGCATGGAACAATCAAAAATTATAGATACATTGGATACGTATCAAGCATCCCCAAGCTTAATTCCTCTCGTCCTCGAGTAGGTAAATGATAAAAACATAATTTTTGATGTGGAGTGCTACCTAGCATAATTCTCAATGTAATTTTCTTTATTGTGGCATGAATGTTCAGATCCAAATGATTCAAAATAAAAGTTCATACTGACATAAGAAATAGTAATACTTCAAGCATACTAACAAGGGAATCATGTCTTCTCAAAATAACATGGCTAAAGAAAGTTCATCCCTACAAAATCATATAGTTAGGCTATGTTTCATTTTCATGACAAAAAATACTCCCATCATGCACAACCCTGGTTTCAGCCAAGCAATTGGTTCATACTTTTTAACGCGCTTCAGCCTTTTTCAACTCTCAAGCAATACATGAGCGTGAGCCATGGATATAGCACTATGGGTGGAATAGAATATGATGATGGTGGTTGTGTGGAGAAGACAAAAAAGGAGAAAGTCTCACATTGACGAGGCTAATCAAAGGGCTATGGAGATGCCCATCAATTGATGTTAACATGAGGAGTAGGGATTGCCATGCAACAGATGCACTAGAGCTATAAATGTATGAAAGCTCAACAAAAGAAACTAAGTGGGTGTGCATCCAACTTGCTTGCTCACGAAGACCTAGGGCATTTTGAGGAAGCCCATCGTTGGAATATACAAGCCAAGTTCTATAATGAAAAATTCCCACTAGTAAATGAAAGTGACAACATAAGAGACTCTCTATATGAAGAACATGGTGCTACTTTGAAGCACAAGTGTGGAAAAAGATAGTAACATTGTCCCCTTTTTTATTTTCTTATTTTTTCTTTTTTGGGCTTTTTTTATTTAGCCTTTCTCTGTTTTTTTATTGGCCTTTTTTGGCCTTTCTATTTTTTATAAGGGACAATGCTCTAATAACACTACTAGGGAAAGGCCTAGCAGCAGCGCGGGTTCTAGGTATATCAGTAGCAAGGGACACGTCGCTACTAATAAGGCACTACAGCTAACCCGTAGCAGCAGCACGTGCTTGCCCGTGCTACTGCTATACAAGTGTAGCAGCAACATTCTTCCCGGAAGCTCGCTACTGCTAATAGCTATAGCGCGCCTCTCCGGTGCGCGCTACTGCTACTGTTGCGCTGCTGCTAACTTTTCTCCACTCGCTACTGCTAATTTTAGTAGTTTTTTTTTCTGCATATTTGTTTTGTATTTGAACAGGCTTTATAGAAGAATCTTTAGCACATACAAATGTCATCATGATACACATATAAATGGCTGCAAGACCACAAATGTAATCATAGCATATACATACAGATAGTCTCGTCATAATCATCATCCAACACAAAGTGGTATCTTGTCATCATCTCCAAAATAGCAATACATGCAAGTCTCGAATACTTGCAACTACAACGTCATCCATCTAAACAAGGGTATACGCGAGAAGAGCGATCACTATGAGTGAGAGCGGAACTATGTAGTACATGAGGCAGCGGTTACGAGTCCTCTCTCGCGCTAGGGTGAACCTCAAGTAACTAGCTTCTCCTTATTGTCTGCTTTTGAAGCCATTATGGCTGGCGCCCGAGAACCCATTCACTTGCGCCTGACACTCAGGCCACTCGTTGTACACCCCCAGAACCTTCCCTTTGTACATGACATACACTGCCATCTTGCCATCAAGAAGCTAGGTACCTGTTAGAGATGCATCTTCATCAAGAGGATGTACAATCACATGCAACAAAATATACTAGAGCAACACGAAAAAGAAAGGGTTAGCAACTAGATGCAACATACAGTGCACAAACTAATTAACTAGAGGTATGCAGGTCATCGTACCCAAACAAACAAAGTAGCGTTACACAAGTTCGGTAGGGACCATGGACATCACAAAGTTTCATCGCTACGGAAAGTATACAAGTTCAACCGACACATATCATCATCATCGGCATCATAAATCACTAGAAGTTCCATCCTTCCATATCATCCAGGATGGACCCTAGCATCTTGAACGGTGTGAGGTCATGATGTTGCAGGCCTATGCGAGTTCGGACGTTAGCTCGTGATATAGGGCCGTGGTGGAGCATCCCCTTCTCATCAACAACTTCTTTCATGATGATCATCGCAATGTCCCTTTGGGTGCGAAAGAAGTCATCTCTTCTAAGTATATAATCTGCTTGTCCATGATAATCTACCCACTTGTGGATATGATCATCATTTCTGCCTGTCATGTGAAGCTTTTGGTGATCCGTGCTGAACTCAATCATGAGAAGGAGGATGTAGAATCCATCTTTCTTGCTTGGTTTTGGGACTTGGATGCAGCAGAAGTTAGTTTTATGCGCGAAACCCATTTTCTTGTTCCTTTGTTTCCTGATCTGCATGTGGCCACCTCTAATGTTGAAGCCTTGGAGAGCATCATCTAGAATATTCATTATGTGGGTGTAGTCCTTCTTCTCGTAGTCTCTGGAAGGGTCGAAATACACGGTGTGGGAGACTTGCGGGTAAAGAACGATAAGGATGGTGCACCCGTTGCTGCGGGGAAAAGACACCTCAAATTATTCTCCATATGAGCAAGAAGGAATGATTGAAATGTATGAAAGGGTTGTCCGGAATTGACTTACTTTGGATGATAAGGCAGGAGGGCAATTTCTTGGTCCTTATTTTGTAGCATGAAGTTTTGGAGGTAGTCCCTAGCAGTTTCACGCTCAAAGTCACCGAGACTCAAGAAAGACTCGTGCATGTAGTACGGATGCGCCACATAGATTTGCGAGACTTCTTCTCTCTTCATGACAGAGCTCATATGTAGCGCAAAAAGGCGGACAATTGTATAATCGAGCCGCCTTGTCAGAAACATCTCAAAGATATGGTCAAACCACAGGAAGAATAACTCTGCGGGCTGTGTGTCAATGTAGCACTTCCCCTCAGGCACACGAGCCGAGTATGTCGGATATCCTGGATCCTTCGAGGCTAGTAGGCTTTTCTCAGTCGACAGCAGATGGTCGTGCAGTCTCCTGAGATCCCCTGATAGTGCCTCCAGCGGTTTCAGCGGTAGCATCGGCTCGCCCGTGAGATGGAACATGGCCGCACCTTTCACGGGTACACGCTCTTCAGAATCCATCGTCTGGCTGCTATGTGCTCTGGCTTGTTTGGAGGCAGTTATCTTCCCCGATCTCTTCCTCTCCTTTTTCTTGGGCACACCTTCCAGACCCTTCCTTAACCCCTGCCCCAGTGTTCCCGGGCTAAGCACTGTACGACCCCCGACTAGTTGAGCCTGTGTTGAGGTGGCATCTTCAGGCGTGTCCTATGAGGATTTCATGAAGAGAGACTTCTTGCAATCCCTGCCACGACCTTCCTGCCCGGGCAGATCATCCATATCATCATTAGCATGCTGATAGCCCGATTCGCCATATGGTTGACTCATCATATCTATGTCACAATCATACGCGTTTGTATTGAGGAAACCCATTGGGTCGACCTCCGTCTCATCATCCATTCTCTGTTCTGTAGGACCGATTACATCAACAAGTACTATTGCACCCCCTTCATCACGTCGTCTGCCGCTCTCACCTGGCACTACAGGAGCTGGTAATTGCGTAGGCAGGGTGGTGGTCTCCGCACATGCTTGTTGATGTGTGGTTATTGGTGTGCTCTCGGCCGGCTCTAGACGAATAAGATTCTTCGGCCATAGCAGCACCCAACCCTTGCAGCTTCCAATACGCGGTGGGGTCTCGTCATCCTCTCCCACATGTTTTACTGGAGGAGGCAAATCCTCGTGCCCCGATTTCACACTGGACAAGTTAACTCTAAAGTGCCCGGCGGAGGTCGGCTGGTGGTGGAATGTGGGATGCAAGGGGTTCATTATCATCCCCTTTCCCACGTCCACCTTCTGGCCTTTGATCAAGTAGAGTATGGTGCATGGGGTTTCTTCGGCCTGCAAACACATGTCTGTGGCGTAAAACTTCTGAAAGGCAACGAAAATGGAAAATGCAAACACATGTCTGTGGCGTAACACATGTCTGTTTCGGTCCTTATTCTGCGACATGTAATTATCGTGAGGGTGTTGATGTCTACTACACAACCTTCTTGTAGATGTTGTTGGGCCTCCAAGTGCAGAGGTTTGTAGGACAGTAGCAAATTTCCCTCAAGTGGATGACCTAAGGTTTCTCAATCCGTGGGAGGCGTAGAATGATGATGGTCTCTCTCAAGCAACCCTGCAACCAAATAACAAAGAGTCTCTTGTGTCCCCAACACACCCAATACAATGGTAAAGTGTATAGGTGCACTAGTTCGGCGAAGAGATGGTGATACAAGTGCAATATGGATAGTAGATATGGGTATTTGTAATCTGAAAATATAAAAACAGCAAGGTAACTAATGATAAAAGTGAGCGTAAACGGTATTGCAATGGTAGGAAACAAGGCCTAAGGTTCATACTTTCACTAGTGCAAGTTCTCTCAACAAAAATAACATACTTGGATCATATAACTATCCCTCAACATGCAACAAAGAGTCACTCCAAAGCCACTAATAGCGGAGAACAAACGAAGAGATTATGGTAGGGTACTAAACCACCTCAAAGTTATCCTTTCTGCTCGATCTATTTAAGAGTCCGTAGTAAAATAACACGAAGCTATTCTTTCCGTTCAATCTATCATAGAGTTCATACTAGAATAACACCTTAAGACACAAATCAACAAAAACCCTAATGTCACCTAGATACTCCATTGTCACCTCAAGTATCCGTGGGCATGATTATACGGTAAGCATCACACAATCTCAGATTCATCTATTCAACCAACACAAAGTACTTCAAAGAGTGCCCCAAAGTCTCTACCGGAGAGTCAAGACGAAAACGTGTGCCAACCCCTATGCATAGGTTCATGGGCGGAACCCACAAGTTGATCACGAAAACATACATCAAGTGGATCACGTGATATCCCATTGTCACCACAGATAAGCATGGCAATACATACATCAAGTGTTCTCAAATCCTTAAAGACTCAATCCGACAAGATAACTTCAAGAGGAAAACACAATTCATCACAAGAGAGTAGAGGGGGAGAAACATCATAAGATCCAACTATAATAGCAAAGCTCGCAATACATCAAGATCGTGCCATAGAGAGAACACGAGAGAGAGAGAGAGAGAGAGAGAGAGAGAGAGAGAGAGAGATCAAACACATAGCTACTGGTACATACCCTTAGCCTCGAGGGTGAACTACTCCCTCCTCGTCATGGAGAGCGCCGGGATGATGAAGATGGCCACCGGTGATGGGTTCCCCTTTCGGCAGGGTGCCGGAATGGGCTCCCGAGAGGTTTTTGGTGGCTACAGAGGCTTGCGGCGGCGGAACTCCCGATCTATTGTTCGCTTTGATTTTTTTGGGTATATGGGAATATATAGGCGAAAGAAGTCAGTTGGGGGAGCCACGAGGGGCCCATGAGAGTGGAGGGCGCGCCCAGGGGGGTGGGCCCCCCTATCTCGTGGCCTCCCCGAAGCTTCCTTGGCTTGCACTCCAAGTCCCCTGGATTGCTTCCGTTCCAAAAATAATGCTCCCGAAGGTTTCATTCCGTTTGGACTCCGTTTGATACTCCTTTTCTTCGAAACATTGAAATTGACAAAAAACAGCAATACGGGCTGGGCCTTCGGTTAGTAGGTTAGTCCCAAAAATGATATAAAAATGTAAATCCCATAAACATCCAAAACGGGTAATATAACAACATGGAACAATAAAAAATTATAGGTACGTTGGAGACGTATCAAGCATCCCCAAGCTTAATTCCTGCTCGTCCTCGAGTAGGTAAATGATAAAAACAAATTTTTTGATGTGGAATGCTACCTAACATAATTCTCAATGTAATTTTCTTTATTGTGGCATGAATGTTCAGATCCAAATGATTCAAAATAAAAGTTCATATTGACATAAGAAATAATAATACTTCAAGCATACTAATCGAAGCAATCATGTCTTCTCAAAATAACATGGCTAAAGAAAGTTATCCCTACAAAATCATATAGTCTGGCTATTGCTCTATCTTCATCACACAAAGTATTTAATCATGCACAACCCCGATGACAAGCCAAGCAATTGTTTCATACTTTAGCAATCTCAATCTTTTTCAACTTTCACGCAATACATGAGCGTGAGCCATGGACATAGCACTATATGTGGAATAGAATGGTGGTTGTGGAGAAGACAAAAAGGAAGAAGATAGTCTCACATCAACTAGGCATATCAACGGGCTATGGAGATGCCCATTAATAGATATCAATGTGAGTGAGTAGGGATTGCCATGCAACGGATGCACTAGAGCTATAAATGTATGAAAGCTCAACAAAAGAAAACTAAGTGGGTGTGCATCCAACTCGCTTGCTCACAAAGACCTAAGGCATTTTGAGGAATCCCATCATTGGAATATACAAGCCAAGTTCTATAATGAAAAATTCCCACTAGTAAATGAAAGTGACAACATAGGAGACTCTCTATCATGAAGATCATGGTGCTACTTTGAAGCACAAGTGTGGTAAAAAGGATAGTAGCATTGTCCCTTCTCTCTTTTTCTCTCATTTTTTCTTTTTTCTTTTTTCTTTCTTTTTTCTTTTTTTCTTTCTTTTTCTTTTCTTTTTTGGGCCTTTCTCTTTTTTGGCCTTTCTCTCTTTTTTTAAAAGTCGGAAGTCTCATCCCGACTTGTGGGGGAATCATAGTCTCCATCATCCTTTCCTCATTGGGACAATGCTCTAATAATGAAGATCATCACACTTTTATTTACTTACAACTCAAGATTACAACTCAATACTTAGAACAAGATATGAATCTATATGAATGCCTCCGGCGGTGTACCGGGATATGCAATGAATCAAGAGCGACATGTATGAAAATTATGAAGGTGGCCTTGCCACAAATATGATGTCAACTACATGATCATGCAAAGAGCAATATGACAATGATGATGCGTGTCATATAAACAGAACATTGGAAAGTTGCATGGCAATATATCTCGGAATGGCCATGGAAATGCCATAATAGGTAGGTATGGTGGCTGTTTTGAGGAAGATATATGGTGGGTGTATGGTACCGGCGAAAGTTGCGCGGCACAAGAGAGGCTAGCAATGGTGTAAGGGTGAGAGTGCGTATAATCCATGGACTCAACATTAGTCATAAAGAACTCATGTACTTATTGCAAAAATCTACAAGTAATCAAACACAAAGTATTACGCGCATGCTCCTAGGGGGATAGATTGATAGGAAAAGACCATCGCTCGTCCCCGAGCGCCACTCATAAGGAAGACAGTCAATAAATAAAATTGTGCTCCAACTTCATCACAAAGCGGTTCACCATACGTGCATGCTAAGGGAAGCACAAGCTTCAACACAAGTATTCTTTAAATTCATAATCACCCAACTAGCATGACTCTAATATCACCACCTCTATATCTCAAAACAATTATCAAGTATCAAATTGATCATAGCATCCAATTCACTTTCTATGATAGTTTTTATTATACCCAACTTGGATGCCTACCATTCTAGGACCAATTTTATAACCATAGCAAATACCATGCGGTTCTAAGAAACTCTCAAAATAATATAAGTGAAGCATGAGAGACTAGCAATTTCTTCAAAATTAAGCCACCGCCATGCTCTAAAAGGTATAAGTGAAGCACTAGAGCAAAAACTATCAAGCTCAAAAGATATAAGTGAAGCACATAGCATATTCTAATAAATTCTAATCAAGTGGGATTCTCCCAAAAGGTGTGTACATCAAGGATGATTGTGGAAAACTAAAAGCAAAAACTAATATCATACAAGACGCTCCAAGCAAAACACATATCATGTGGCGAATAAAAATATAGCTCCAAGTAAAGTTATCGATAAACGAAGACGAAAGAGGGGATGCCTTCCGGGGGCATCCCCAAGCTTAGGCTTTTGGATATTATTGAATATCTTGGGGTGCCATGGGCATCCCCAATCTTAGGTTCTTGCCATTTGACGGCGTCCTGGACTAGGGGGTACTCACCACGTCGTCTCCCGATCAGTTGGATTGGGCCGAGGACCCCCATGGCCGTATACTCATGGGCCAGTCCAGACAGCTGCCGCATACAAGGAAGATTCCACAAGACTTGGCGATCAAGACAAGGACCCCTCCCCCACCGGCGTATTCGGCTAGGACTCTTGTTATCTTAGGCCTCTGGTGCATTATATAAACCAGGGCCAAGCTAGTCGATAGATAGACAACAATCATACCATAGGCTAGCTTCTAGGGTTTAGCCTCCTTGATCTCGTGGTAGATCTACTCTTGTACTACCCATATCATCAATATCAATCAAGCAGGAGTAGGGTTTTACCTCCATCGAGAGGGCCCGAACCTGGGTAAAAACATCATGTCCCTCGTCTCCTGTTACCATCCGCCTAGACGCACAGTTTGGGACCCCCTACCCGAGATCCACCGGTTTTGACACCGACATTGGTGCTTTCATTGAGAGTTCCGCTGTGTGTTCGGCAAAAGGTTGATGGCTCGCCTGCAGATCAACTGCGACTTCGGCATCATCATCACCAGCTCGACTGGTCACCTTGGTTCGACCAAGGACTGTGCCCTACCTCCGATCGTCATGTTCGGATGAGGGCCTTCATCAACATCAACTCCGGTCTCTATCAAGATCATGGAGGAATCATCCAGGGAGCCCGGGGGCTCAACACCAACATTGCCCTCGGGTGACCGTGCTATTTTTCTGGACAGCGAACTTGTGTCCGCCACCACCGCCTACTCGATTGTCACTTTAACGATTGCTTCTGTGGAATTGTGCGGAATTGAGTCTAAACCAACCCTGGAAAATTTCGTCGAGTTCCGATTGAGGAATCTCCGGCAATCTCCGATATACCGGAGCCGTATTGAATCTGGACGAGAATCCGGATGAGTTTAGGGCGTGGTGTCCGGCTTCTAGGTCGGACGTCCTTTGGAAGATCCAACCGTTGATCAGCTGCGGAATTCCTATATCTACCACCCCTCAAAGTTTCAGCTCAATCCGACCGTCCAAACTCCGGGAACCTTCCGATTAGTGCATCACTTTTCGGATCTGTTTTCTGTGAGAAAACGAATCCGATCCGAGTTCGTCTTTTTTACAAACGTGATTTCGGACATCCTTTTTGAAGTAAGTTTTGTATGGAGTATTGTGTTTTGTTCCCGAACACATCCCACTAACTTTAAAATCTTTCGAACATGATCTTCAACATCATGCTGGTGTCAAACCAGTCCGGCAATATTGCTCCATGGCTGCCGACCTGCGCTAGACACGTCGTCACTTTGTTGAGCCGAGCTCAACTTCTTTGAATCATCATCTCGGCAAGCCGAACAAGAGTTCAGCACCGCGAAGGATAAATCATCATCAACATCACCGCCCCACGGATTACACGGAGCGGGCACATCGGCATCGCCGCACGGTCACTTCATGGAGCCGGCATTGACCACATCACGACCTGCATCGGCAGGGCCGCACTATTGCTTCTTCAAGCCGGTGTCCATCACGCCGATCTACTTCGACTCATCGGCTGACATCGAGGCTTCGACGTCTCGGCTGGACCGGGGGCTTCGCCATCTCTTCATCAACCTACTCCGATGACTTTGGCGTCACCGGCCGACCAGCTTCGTCATGATTAGCTGGACCGAGGGCTTTGCCTCGGCAAGCCTACCTTTGCCGGCATTGCCATGCCTTCGCTCTATCGCCCATCAGGCAATGGGTGTGCGGATCGAGTCCCAATTTTGGGAATCCCCTTTCTTCGGATTGCTACAACAAATAAACCAGGTGCTATTAATCCTAGTATTTTTGCTTGTTTGGGTTCATTTTTCCCAAGGAATTATTACTCTGGTTTGTCCATCATATGTACGTAGGTCTATCAGATGGCGGTCGCATTAACGATGATCGCACGGTGGTTCGGTCAGTTTCCGTACACAGTCTGGCGAACGCCGCATCCGGAACTCGGACCGACCTATGAATTCAGGCTTTGTCATGCCTTTACCGCAACACGCTGACACCGTGCATCGACATTGACTTCGGCGCCAGGCCATATTTCTTCTATAACTCATTTTGCATAAATTGTTTATTGTGCAACGATTTTTTTCTATTATTATTACTATTATCTCCGGTTTGCACTATTTTTTGTGCATAGAAAAATGATCCAGCCGGACTATATCCTTTGGCGTCACCTCGGCTGGACGGGGGGCTTCGTCAACACTTCATTACCCCATGCCGGGGACTTCGGCATCACTCTGCCGACCTACATTGCCCGTGCTATATCACCACTTCGGAGTGCCGAGCTCTTTGCTCCGCCACCTAGGCACCAGCTTGGGGGATGGAACCTTGTCCCGCAATAAGCTCGGACCACGTCATCAATACTGAACACATTAACCAGCTAAGTTGCCTTCATGCTCAAAGTTTTAATTTTTAACTTGTGTTCGGTTCGACCAAGCATTATACCTTTTTGGAAAAAAGTTGCTTGTAAATTTTTTTCTTGTCCAAACTTCGTTTGTGACACACAAATTCAAATACCCCGTTCACTTGGGGGCTTCCTTCATGAAGCTTTTTCCTCTTGCATATGATTATACTTGTATGGCTTCGTTCCTTGTTCGTGTATTATGCCACAAGATGCACCATATTGACTTAAGCGATTTGCAAGCTGGGTTGCCTGGCTCCTGTGCTTACCCCTACGTTCCCAATTGTTCGGCTAGGGAGTAAAGGGAGCACCTCTGCGATTGTCACGACCGGGTCCTCCGAGCTCTGACCTCAGACTGGGTGAAGCCGAAAGCTAGCGCTCTTATTGTTTTCAATCATGGTCGGCACAGAACGGAACTCATGAGTACAAAAAATCTATTGCACAAGTCTCATAGTAATAATGAGCACTGAAGAAAGGTATCGGTGGGGGTACTATTTTCTTCGAAGATGCTTCTTACACTTTGTTAGTGATATAGCATAAGTTCCTTGAGTGCGCTTTGTCTGTTACAGCCTTATGGCCTGATTTCCTGGTTATCGGAAACACCGTTGATATTCTTGACAAGTGGAGTACATAACACTTTTCGGCCCTTGCCGAAGAGGGAGAAGCTGACGGTCGGTTAAGACGCGTATAAAGTTCGGGTGAACATAGATATGATATAAGTACTTCGGTACATACAATCATTCTTTTACCCAAGTCACTTGGGGGCTCTTAAGTTTATTTGAGCCGTTTTATAATAAGTGTTTTTCTTCTTAGTCATTGCAAAGTTATTATTACTATTTATCACTCCTTTTTTCGACGCGAGTGTGCGGTCAATAGCCGGGGCACCTAATTTCTCTCTCAAAGCCGCTAAAGTTTGCTAAACTGGCCTAACGAGAAGTACTCCGCCTTCGGGATAGGAGGTTGACGCCATAGGCTGACCCGCTTGAAGTCTCGAGATAGGATGTGTCATGTTAAAGCATGGCAGAAGCACTTTTTTTTTCCAATTTTCGATTTGGCACCGAACACTTGATCTAGTTCGGACATTAAACTTTTGAATAAGTTTTCTGGCGTTTCGAGCCTATGGCACTCTTAAACTATTTTTGCGTTACCAGCATTAGTCTCGCAGTGCAACGCCGGACACCTTTAGGGATTCGGCAAAAACATTCTCGGATATTGCTATATATGCATTGGTTTCGAATTGTGTCTTTGGTCAATAGTTGGGTTGCCCGGCTCCTATGTTTGCCGCCTACGTTCCGCTTTGTTCGGCTAGGTGTGCCAAGGGAGAACCACTGCGATTGTGCTTCCAGCTCGCATGGTCAAGCACCTCAGTGGAGAAAGCCGAAAACTGACTATCACAATAGGCGTAAACTGGTCAGTGATCTGATGACTATATTAAATGATGGGCCGTTCATAACATTGGACGAAGTGTTTATGGCTTGAACTCGACTGTCGCCGAACACTACCAGGGGCTAGTAACTGGCCTCCCAATCTAAATCCTCAATATTTTGCTCTTCCATTAGAGCTGAGGTTTCGTGATCATGCTTAGCATGACAACCCAAAGAAAGGAACTGATAGCGGGACTATTTTCTTTGGAAGACATTTGCTATGTTAAACAGTAATATAATATATCTCTCTTGTACCTTTGTTTATAAAACCGTATGGCCAGATTGCCTTGTTTGTCGTAAATCTTTGCCCTCATAAAGGCTTTATAAAGTAGGACAAACACTCCTCGGCTACTGGCCGAGGAGGTTGAAGCCGATTGTCGGTCAACAAAGTTTTGTACAATGTGGATCCGAGCATTAATGACATAAAGTACTTGGATACATAGAGTCATTACACATAATTTGTGATTTTACTAGGGATATCGATCCTTAATTCGGCCACCCGTGCCCGTGTTAAGGCTCGGGGGCTACTGGGCTTTGGGCTTATTATTTACAAATATTGAAGGGGCACATCGATCCCCTGATCTGGTGTTGCCACCCGACCAGTGTCTCAGGGGCTACTGCATTGCCTGTTCTATGCAGAAAATTTTAAGTGCAATACAGTTTCCGAGGAGATTTTGATCCTCAGGTTGGTCGGCCACACCCAACCTGAGTCTCGAGGACTGAGCACGCCGCTTTTTGTGTCCCAAAGTATTCTGCCGAGCTAGGACTTGATCCTCAGGCCGATTTTGCAAATCAACCTGAGTCTCAGTGGTTACTGGGATCAGCGGTCTTATGTCATCCTTCAGGTACATCTCGGGTTTTAGACCGATACACACCTTGAGGGCTACTGGCTATATATCTCGTCAGAGAATAAATTGCATCAATAAAAAATGTCGACCAAAAATTAGCCCATGACCGAGGTGCTGAACCACCTCGGAAGCAGTTCGGCATATAGCTCGGATGCAAGTGGCTGGCTCCTTAGAGGGCATTTCCGGCATTAAGCTCGGCTAAACTCCTTCAACCTTTTTGGACCAAGATGATCTATGACATCTTGGATATAGTCCGGCGTTGGAGCTTGGACATAGTCCGGCGTTGGAGCTCGGATACATTTCAGCGTTGGAGCTCGAAAGCAGTCCGACATTGGTGCTCGGCTGCAAAAGATACCTCGAATGCAGTCCGGCATTAGAGCTCATATGCAAGAGGGCACTGCCTCCCGGGAACAACTACAAACCCGAGGTGTGGCATAAAAATAACAAGGCATTGATAAAGGCCGGAAACTTAAGGGGGCTCCTCGGATACCCGATGTATAAACTCGTCGAATGCATTTCGGCGCTCCTCAAGATTGAAGATGAGAAGATTTATTGAACCAGTTTTCAAGACCGGCAACCGAAGATGAAGAACAATTCAGAAGAATCGAGGAGCGTCCCTAACTTGAAGACCAGTTCAAGGGGCTACTGACGGCGTCTTGGACTAGGGGGTACTCACCACGTCGTCTCCCGATCAGTTGGATTGGGCCGAGGAACCCCATGGCCGTATACTCATGGGCCAGTCCGGACAGCTGCCACATACAAGGAAGATTCCACAAGACTTGGCGATCAAGACAAGGACCCCTCCCCCACCGGCGTATTCGGCTAGGACTCTTGTTATCTTAGGCCTCTGGTGCATTATATAAACCAGGGCCAAGCTAGTCGATAGGTAGACAATAATCATACCATGGCTAGCCTCTAGGGTTTAGCCTCCTTGATCTCATGGTAGATCTACTCTTGTACTACCCATATCATCAATATCAATCAAGCAGGAGTAGGGTTTTACCTCCATCGAGAGGGCCCGAACCTGGGTAAAAACATCGTGTCCCTCGTCTCCTGTTACCATCCGCCTAGACACACAGTTCGGGACCCCCTACCCGAGATCCTCCAGTTTTGACACCGACACCACTCCTTATTCCATAATCCATCAAATCTTTACCCAAAACTTTAAAACTTCACAACACAAAACTCAATAGAAAACTCATAAGCTCCGTTAGTATAAGAAAATAAAACCACCACTTAAGTACTGTAATGAACTCATTCTAAATTCATATTGGTGTAATATCTACTGTATTCCAACTTATCTATGGTTCATACCCTCCTATACTACTCATAGATTCATCAAAATAAGCAAACAACACATAGAAAATGGAATCTGTCAAAAACAGAACAGTCTGTAGTAATCTGTATCAAACGTATACTTATGGAACTCCAAACATCCTACCAAATTAGGAAGTCCTAAGAAATTTGTATACCAATCCAGAGCAAAAAAGAATCAGATCAGAAGCACGTTTCTGTGAATTATCAAAACTAATTTACTGGGTCCAAAAGTTTCTGATTCTCAGCGGGATCAACACAACTATCACTGTAAGCTATCCTAAAGGTCTTACTTGGCACTTTATTGAAAAAAGCTATATGGCATGATTAATACAGTAGCATAATCATGTTAACACACTAAAACAGTAAGGGTAAATATTGGGTTGTCTCCCAACAAGCGCTTTTCTTTAATGCCTTTCTAGCTAGGCATGATGATGACAATGATGCTCACATAAAAGATAAGAATTGAAACACAACGGGAGCATCATGAAGCATATGACTAGCACATTTAAGTCTAACCCTCTTCCTATGCATAGGGATTTTGTGAGCAAACAACTTATGGGAACAATAATCAACTAGCATAGGAAGGTAAAACAAGCATAGCTTCAAGATTTTCAACACATAGGGAGGAAACTTAATATTTTTGCAATTCCTACAAGCATATGTTCCTCCCTCATAATAATTTTCAGTAGCATCATGAATGAATTCAACAATATAACCAGCACCTGAAGCATTCTTTTCATGATCTACAAGCATAGAAAATTTACTACTCTCCACATAAGCAAAATTCTTATTCGGAATAGTGGGAGTATCATAAAAGACTTGAATACTATAAATTGTTTCCACACTAAAAGAGTAATGTTCAGAAAAAGGGTAATCATAATCATGATAAGTTTTATAAATATAATCATCACTTCTTTTTATAACATAAGTTTCATCACAATAATCATCATAAGTAGCAACTTCGTTCTCATCATAATCGATTGAAACCTCTCCCAAGATAGTGGAATCATCACTAAATAAAGTTGACACTCTTCCAAATCCACTTTCATATTCATCATAATAAAATTCAACATCCTCCAAAATAGTGGGATCATTACTTCCTAAAGTTGATACTCTTCCAAGCCCACTTTCATCAATGTAATCATCATAAATAGGAGGCATGATTTCATCATAATAAATAATCTCATCAAAACTTGGGGGACTAAACATATCATCTTCATCAAACATAGCATCCCCAAGCTTGTGGCTTTGCATATCATTAGAATCATGGGTATTCAAAGAATTCATACTAACAACATTTCAATAATGCTCATCATTCAAAGATTTGGTACCAAGCATTTTAATGCATTCTTATTCTAGCAATTGAGCACAATTTTCCTTTCCATCATACTCACGAAAGATATTAAAAAGATGAAGCATATGAGACAAACTCAAATCCATTTTTTGTAGTTTTCTTTTATAAACTAAACTAGTGATAAAACAAGAAACAAAAAGATTCGATTGCAAGATCTAAAGATATACCTTCAAGCACTCACCTCCCCGGCAACGGTGCCAGAGAAGAGCTTGATGTCTACTACACAACCTTCTTCTTGTAGACGTTGTTGGGCCTCCAAGTGCAGAGGTTTGTAGGACAGTAGCAAATTTCCCTCAAGTGGATGACCTAAGGTTTATCAATCCGTGGGAGGCGTAGGATGAAGATGGTCTCTCTCAAGAAACCCTGCAACCAAATAACAAAGAGTCTCTTGTGTCCCTAACACACCCAATACAATGGTAAATTGTATAGGTGCACTAGTTCGGCGAAGAGATGGTGATACAAATGCAATATGGATAGTAGATATGGGTATTTGTAATCTGAAAATATAAAAACAGCAAGGTAACTAATGATAAAAGTGAGCGTAAACGGTATTGCAATGATAGGAAACAAGGTCTAAGGTTCATACTTTCACTAGTGCAAGTTCTCTCAACAAAAATAACATACTTGGATCATATAACTATCCCTCAACATGCAACAAAGAGTCACTCCAAAGCCACTAATAGCAGAGAACAAACGAAGAGATTATGGTAGGGTACGAAACCACCTCAAAGTTATCCTTTCTGCTCGATCTATTCAAGTGTACATAGTAAAATAACACGAAGCTATTCTTTCCGTTCCATCTATCATAGAGTTCATACTAGAATAACACCTTAAGACACAAATAAACCAAAACCCTAATGTCACCTAGATACTCCATTGTCACCTCAAGTATCCGTGGGCATGATTATACGATAAGCATCACAAAATCTCAGATTCATCTATTCAACCAACACAAAGTACTTCAAAGAGTGCCCCAAAGTCTCTACCGGAGAGTCAACACGAAAACGTGTGCCAACCCCTATGCATAGGTTCATGGGCGGAACCCGCAAGTTGATCAGCAAAACATACATCAAGTGGATCACGTGATATCCCATTGTCACCACAGATAAGCACGTCAAGACATAAATCAAGTGTTCTCAAATCCTTAAAGACTCAATCCGACAAGATAACTTCAAGAGGAAAACTCAATTCATCACAAGAGAGTAGAGGGGGAGAAACATCATAAGATCCAACTATAATAGCAAAGCTTGCGATACATCAAGATCGCGCCATAGAGAGAACACGAGAGAGAGAGAGAGAGAGAGATCAAACACATAGCTACTGGTACATACCCTCAGCCTCGAGGGTGAACTACTCCCTCCTCGTCATGGAGAGCACCAGGATGATGAAGATGGCCACCGGTGATGGGTTCCCCCTCCGGCAGGGTGCCAGAACGGGCTCCCGAGAGGTTTTTTGTGGCTACAGAGGCTTGCTATGGCGGAACTCCCGATCTATTGTTTGCTTCGATGTTTTTAGGGTATATGGGAATATATAGGCGAAATAAGTTGGTAGGGGGAGCCACGAGGGGCCCACGAGAGTGGAGGGCACGCCCCCTATCTCTTGGCCTCCTTGAAGTTTCCCTAGCTTGCACTCCAAGTCCCCTGGATTGCTTCCGTTCCAAAAATAACGCTCCCGAAGGTTTCATTCCATTTGGACTCTGTTTGATATTCCTTTTCTTCAAAACACTGAAATAGGCAAAAAAACAGCAATACGGGCTGGGCCTCCGATTAGTAGGTTAGTCCCAAAAATGATATAAAAGTGTAAAGTAAAGCCCATAAACATCCAAAACGGGTAATATAATAGCATGGAACAATCAAAAATTATAGATACGTTGGAGACGTATCAGGCGTCGAGCTCAGCCAAAGACGAAGGCCCACCTAGCGCGCCAGAGACTGCGGACGAGCTTCTATGAGCGTGAGCGAGTGCGAGAGGAGGCCCGGTTGCGTGAGCAAGTGATGGTGCGGTGGTGTTGATGTTCACGGAGTTGCTCCCGACAAAACTGGGCAACGGGAAATCATGTACCGTCTTGTCTGGATTTTCCTTCGTCTAGTTGATGATACAGCTGCATTGACTGCCTGCTGTAGCAACTAATTTTTCTCCTCGGCTGTTTTTTTCGCATCCTCAGCTACTTCTTTCTCGACCGCAAGCTTCACCTTCTCGTCGATGTCCGCCTGACTAAACTTCTTTTTCTGCTTCTCGTCAAATGTTCTTTACTCCATAAGTCATCGTCGTTGATGCTCACGCATTCCTGTAGGATGCATCCTACTTGGTTCCCATAGCACTTGCGAGGTTCTTCCGGCTCTAATGGCTCAAACTTGCCAGGTGCCATCTTTGTGATCACCAGTCATCCAATCCCTAGTTTGATAGGTTTTCGTATCCTCTGCTTCTTCTTTTAGGTAGCGGCATCGGCGCCGGTATCTTCCCCGCCTGTACTTTCCCCGCCGGTAACTTCCCCGCCGGTACCTTCCTCATGCATGGCGAGCTCCTCCTTCATCTTGACGTCGTGGACGCCATCAGAGAATGCCGAGATGATGGCCTCGTCCGTTACCTTGGGGATCTTGAGGCGAGCACTGTTAAAGCACTGGATGTATTTCTGAAGGGTCTCTCCAGGCTACTGCTTGATGCGGCGCAGGTGACCCGCGGCCGGGAGGCGGTCGCGAGTGCCCTGGAAGTTGGCGATGAAATGGCTACGCATCTCGTCCCAAGAGGAGATCGAGCCGAGCGGCAGGTCCAAGAGCCAGGTGCGGGCACCGTCCTTAAGCGCAATGGGAAACCAGTTCGCCATACCTCCTCGTCTCCGTTGGCCACCTCGATGCCCAGCTCGTAGAGCGCAGGAACTCTGCGGGGTTGGTAGTACCATGTAGCGAGGAGGCAGGTCCGGCTTGAACTTGCCTGGCCAGACGACGCTATGCAGCTCGGTGGTGAAGGCATGGCAACCTGCCGTGGCCACCGGAGCCCTTTGCTAACGTGGGGCTTGCTCCTGATGGTACCCGCACATTGCCGCTATGGGCAGCACGGGGTCTTGGCGCGCTGGTGCAGGGACGCAGTCCTGTCGCGCTGGTGCAAGAAACACGGGAGCGCCTTCATGAGGCCGAGGGATTTCTTGGCAGCTTCTTTCTTGTCGCGCGGGTGCTGGATGCGGTGGGTCACGTCCAGGGGCCGCGCGCCTTGGAGCCAGGGCGCCTTCTTGGGGCGGACGTGGCGGAGGCACTCCCTGAGCCGCGTCGCCCATGCGTGACGGAGGGCAAGGCAGCGAGAGGGACGGCGCGGGAGAGTCCCCCGCGGTGCTAACGAGCTCGGTGATGCAAGCGAGCCATTCTTCGTTGAGGTCGTCGACGGGGTGGTAGTGCAGGAGCTCACGTGCCAGAAGCAGCGCAGCCTACGCGTCCGTGGGGGCGCGACGAGCGTGAGACGACGAACCAACTGGGGTCAGCGACGGAGTGGTGGTGCGGCCTTCCCGTCGCACCGAGGGGTGCAGCGAAGATGCTTGCTGCTTGTTCCCCGCCAGGCCGATGGTGGCGTTGGCGGCAGGCGACGGAGAACGACGAGGAGGCCCACCGATGGGAGCCGTCTAGGCGACGCGGGTGGCGAGAGCAGCCGGACGCTCGGCGCAAGCTCGGCGAGCGTCCGCCATGGATGCGACAAAGCGATGGGACGCAGATCAGCGGAGAGAAGATTCCGGCACACCCCTACCTGGCGTGCCAAATGTCGGATATCGGGTTCCGGCAAAACCCTTAAGGTTCGAACACTGGGGTCCGCACGAAGATCTTCTCCCTACCGAAACACGCCCTCAGCCTCGCCGCGGTTTCTAAGCTAGATCGATGAACAACACAAGAGACACAAGATTTATACAGTTTCGGGCCACCGTTGTGGTGTAATACCCTACTCCTGTGTGTGGTGGTGGATTGCCTCTTGGGCTGATGATGAACAATACAGAGGAAGAACAACCTCGCGAGGAGAGGTGTTCCTGTGCTTGGTGGTGTGCTTGGGGAAGAATTGATCCGTCTCCCTTCTTCCTCCTACTGTGGTGGCTAGCCCTATTTATAGAGGCCCTGGTCCTCTCCCCAAATATTGAGCGGGAAGGGATCCAACAACGGCCATTTTGAAAGGGGACAGCTAGTACAAGCTATCCTGACTAAAGGTGGTCTTCGCCTGCCAAAGGTGCTGGTGATGACGCTGTCTTGGGCTCCATGGTGACCTCCGTCCTACTGTTCTGCTGGTCTTGGTCTCGTTGCACCGATATGGAAACCTTTGCCTGATGCCTCGGTACTCTGCGCCTGCACTTGCCCCCTTTGTACCAAAGAGGAAACAAGGACACTGCGCGGGCAGGCGCTCGCCTGGTCTTGATCGTCATGGCTTGCATCACAGGGAACCTCACGAGGTACCCCTTGCCTTGATCTCTCCGCCTCCTCGCGAGCCTACCTGTTGAGGCCGCCCCTGAGGAGGCCTTGTGTCATCTGCCCCCGCGAGGCTTGGCCCCTCAGGAGGGTCTTGAGTGTTCGGTTGATGAAGATGGGCCGTATTGGGCCACTGGCTGAGCCATGCCGCAGGCCGTAGGCAGGCTAGTCTGGAGACCCCATTCCCAGATAGCCGACAATTGTGGATGAACAAATTACTGTCCAGCAATTGATAGAAAAGTGCATAGTTATGAGAATATCTAGGCATGATCATGTATATAGCCATCACGTCCGCAACAAGTAGATCGAAATGATACTGCATCTACTACTATTACTCCACACATCGACCGACTCCTGCCTGCATCTAGAGTGTTAAGTTCATAAGAATAGAGTAACACATTACGCAAGATGACATGATGTAGAGGGATAAACTCAAGCAATATGATATAAACCCCATCTTTTTATCCTCGATGGAAACAATACAATATGTGCCTTGCTGCCCCTGCTGTCATTGGGAAAGGACACCGCAAGATTGAACCCAAAGCTAAGCACTTCTCGCATTGAAAGAAAGATCAATCTAGTAGGCCAAACCAAACTGATAATTCAAAGAGACTTTCAAAGATAACCAATCATACATAAAAGAATTCAGAGGAGATTTAAATATTTCTCATAGACAAACTTGATCATAAACCCACAATTCATCAGATCTCAACAAACACACTACAAAAAGAGTTACATCGAATAGATCTCCAAGAAGGTCAAGGAGAACTTTGTATTGAGATTCAAAGAGAGAGAAGAAGCCATCTAGCTAATAAATATGGACCCGAAGGTCTGTGGTAAACTACTCACAACTTATCGGAGAGGCCTTGGAGATGATGTAGAGGCCCTCCATGGTCGATTCCCCCTCCGGCGGTGCGCCGGCGAAGGCTCCAAGATGGGATCTCACGGATACATTAGGTTGCGGTGGTGGAAATAGTTTTTCGTGGTGCTCCTGGATGTTTTTAGGGTACGTGGATATATATAGGCGAAGAAGGTAGGTCAGGGGAGCCACGAGGGGCCCACGAGGGTGGGGGGCGCGCCCACCCCTTTAGGGCGCGCCCTCCTGCCTCGTGGCCGTCTCGGCTGCTTCTTGACGTCCACTCCAAGTCTCCTAGATTGCGTTTGTTCCAAAGAGATCGCTCCCAAAGATTTCATTCCCTTTGGACTCCATTTGATATTCCTTTTCTTCGAAACATGGAAATAGGCAAAAAAAGTAGCAATTCGGGCTGGGCCTCCGGTTAGTAGGTTAGTCCCAAAAATGATATAAAAGTGTAAAGTAAAGGCTATAAACATCCAAAACGGGTAATATAATAGTATGGAACAATAAAAGATTATAGATACGTTGGAGACGTATCACCAGCAGTGAGTCTCCTCCCTCGCTGTCGACGACGGCCTAAACGCTACCCCTCCTCCCCTTCACCGGCGGAGGGGGATACGTCCGGATCTGAAACCAGCGGTGAGGATAGAAAGACAGTGTTTTTTGAAGGGAGAAAGACAGTGTTACCACCCCTATCTTGTTTAGATCTGGAGAGGCTGAGTGTGTGTGAATAGAGCAACCCTAGCAAGCAAGCGCGGAGGCTACGGCCTATATATACGTAGTGGGGTAGTTTTTCTTTTTCACTCCATCAAAACAATCGTTTAAAATTGTGTACTACGTGCCAGGTCGCTGTTTTTTTAGTTGTTGATTGTTTTTTGAGATAGCTACCCGCTTGTTCCAAGTGGTGTTACGGTGTGCCTGGTCGCACTTTGTATCGTTCAAGTCTGGTACAAGTCCCTCCATTAAATGAATAACCACCCCCTCGTAAAAATTGGAACAAGCCCACGGCTAAAATTATCGAAAACGTGGGTTGCCCCAACATGCATTATTATTTATATTTTCTACTCCCCTGTTCCTAAATATAAGTCTTTTTTATTAGCCACACCTAAGACAAGTTTTTTTTATTAGAAGTGAACCCCACATGTCATAGACACAAAAAGTGTGGCAAGATTCCCTTAGGCAAGCCAAAGTGTGTCTAATACGAGCTGATGAGGCGCATGCGGACTGTTTGACTGGTCAACCAGACAAATACGGAGCTATACGCTGAGCCAGTGACCGTATAATCACCATACCTCGTATACAATGATCAAAGTGAGCTATCAGGACAAGTTCGATGACCGCCAATGCATTTTACTCGGTAATAAATGACCAGGATTGAAGGGGAATCCAAATTTCCTTCGTCTTCTGTCCTTGAGCTCTTGACAAACCAATGCACTATACGATTGTCCGGACACTCCACCCCAGAGCTCTCAGCAAGCGTCGTTCATGCCACCATGCCGCACACTAGCCGGTAAAGATGCGATGGCATCCTGCCGCGCCGTGTTCCTCGCTGCCCACGACCGCACACAAAATGGTAGGGAAGCAATGGCATCCCGCCGTGCCGAGTTCATCGCCGCTCGCGACCTCACACCTATGTGGGAGGAATTTGAAGCTGCCAAGGCCGAATGGGCGGTAGAGCAAGAGGTGGCCCAAGCCACACAGAGGGAGCGGAAAAGTCAGAAAGCACTCAAGAAAAGAGAGGCCCACCGCCGCAAGAAAGAAGAGGACGCACGCGCTGCTGTGAACAAGAACGACGACGTCTGGCCAACATGTGAGAAGTAGTAGTACTAGTAGTTAGTGTGTGTGTCTGTGTCTGAGTACGAGCATGTACCAGTACTACTAGTTACTACTGTAGTTTTTAGAGAAAATTACCAGTACATTAGCCTAGACTAAATGGAAAAATTCCTATCCTATGCATCAAATGGCATCTCTTTCTCTATAGGAATTGAGATGCATGTCATCTCACTTCCTATGATTTTCATATTCCTATAAAATTCCTATCCTATGAACGAAAGGAGGCCTCTGTTGGAGTAACTACTGTAGCTAGCAGTACTGCTGGTATAATAGTTTTCTTCAAGAAGCGGAATTCAACGAAGTCATGATGGTTCCTTAGTCCGAGCAACTTCAAAGTGGGGAAGTGGGCCTGTGATTTGACGGCTCATTAGTCATTATTACCGCGGCACAACGACCGGGGTGACTCTCCCTTGGAGTTCTGCGTGCATGGCAAGTGGACCAGGATGGTCGACGTCCCACATGTTGGTGAACGGAAGTATTCTTTCCGATATCGAGGAGCAAGGAAACCGAAGGTATAGTATCACTACTGATTGGTTCTCAAAAAATAGTATCACTGCTGATTTATAATTATTTTTTATTTCTGATGAATGCTAGCGTTTCAACTCTTACGACAAAGAGTGCCAAACATGACACGTGCTGGATGTCCCACACGTCAGCGAAAGGAGTGGGACATGAACAGCGTGGTAGAGCCCAACACAAAAAAATAGTGTGGTAGAGCGTCTCCACTTCTTCCACTTCTGGGTCGGAGACCACACGTAGTAGTACTAGTGGTATGAACGATACAAAGTGCGACCTAGAGAGAAAGACACGTCTAGTTGGAAGGTCTCGGGGCATACACGTAAACAAATATAAAAGTTAATATGTGCCTCCAACTAATATAGTAGTAGTAGAGTACTTAGGCACATACTCCATAAAATCACCATGCATTGCACGTACAATATTTAGTGGTAGTACGTAGTAAGAGGCAAATGCTGCCCAAGAGTTCCCTTCTCGACCCACTTTTGGGTGTTTGGTAGAGTGTATGGAGGGTACATGAGTCCACATTAGTTTAGCGCAAATACACTAGAAGCATGCATGAAGAGAGCATGCATGAAGAGGGGTGTTGAGTTGAGCATGCATGAAGAGGGAACAACTATGCTGAGACGAGAACGCAACCAAACACACCCTATATGCCACGCATCACTACAAAAAAAAGACACATCCATGACATTTTGGGCCGAACGATTTTTTTTTCTGTCATACTTATGACACTTCTATGACGATAATTGTGACAAAACCCAGTATCATCATAGATGTGGTGGGCTCCTACTTCTATGGCAAAAAATCATGACAGAAAATGGGCTTTTCGTCCTGGGCGGGCCGGAGACGCAGCTGCATGACATTCTTTGGGCCGTCCATGACGGAAAAAACCGTGGTAGAAGCGAGGGCGAGGAAAATTTCGGCGAGTTCCCGGTTACAGTGGGTGGTCGGGGGCCGAGCGATGCACGTTTCTCTCATACACGTACGCGTGTGTGCGAGGCGTTGGGCTCTAACTGAACCCGAGCAAGGCGTTGGGCTCTAACTAAACCCGAGCGATTGCACTGCAGGCTATGCGTTACTGAACCCGAGCGACCGATCGATGGCTGTTAACTGAACCCGATCGAGCGATTCCTTCGCTACTGCTGCTAACTGAAGCCGATCAATGCTGCCTCTGGATGAACAGTGAGCATTGCGGGGGTGGGGGGTGGTTTGGATGAACAATGAGTGGTAGGGGTGGATGAACAGGAACCTGTGGCGTTGCCTCTGGATGAACAGGACCCCGATCGATCGAGCCGGTTGGGGCTGGATGAACAGGACCCCGTGGAGGGCTGGATGAATAGGACGACCCCGTGGAGGGCTGGATGAACAATAGACGATGGAGGGGTGGATGAATAGTAGCCCGTGGAGGGGTGGTTGAACAGGAGCCCGTGGAGAGGGGTGGTTGAATAGTAGCCGGTGGAGTAGCGTGCGGTGGGGGCTGGATGAACATGAGCCCGTGGATGAACAGTGGCAGATGGAGGCTGGAGGAGGTCGACGGTGGATGAACAGTAGCCCGTGGAGGCTGGAGGAAGTTGACGGTGGAGATGAACAGTATCCCGTGGAGTCTCGTTTTGCGGTATGCCACACCCCTCCCGATGAACAGGACCCCCGTTTCGACTGTAGCGCTCCAACACAAGTCCGTTTCGTCCATTTTGCGGTACGCCACACCCCTCCCGATCAACAGGACCCCCATTTCGACCATAGGAGGTCCGTTTCCTCCATTTTGCGGTACGCCAGACCCCTCCCGATGAATAGGATCCTATTTTGAACGTGGCCGGTCGAACACAATGTCGTTTCCTCCGTTCTGTGGTACGCCAGGCCTCATTTCCATTGCCTGTTCCGTCCAAGCCGGTTGGCTCCCACGCGTTCTGTTGCCTCCCAATGAACACAACACATTCTGTTGCCTCCCCATGAACACGACAACGATGCAGTTTCTCCGTGCTGACCCAACCATGTACACGAGCCCTGGCCGTACGTATGCGCGAGTAGGTGTTCGAGACCCCGCCCGTATGTACGTACGTGGCCGTATTTTCTTTCTTGCACCCTAGCCGTTGTACGTACGTGTACTTGACACGTGCGCGCCTCTACTACGACGTGTGCACGCCTCTACATCGACCAGTATGTACGTACACGTTCGCGACCAGAATAACAACGCTACGTACGCTTCGACCAGGTGGGTCCCGACTGTCAGGCACTTCCTTGCATGCGAAGATCTAGATGGTGGGTCCCAGCAGTCGGGGGGCGAATCCTTTTTTATTTTCCAGACGCACTTCCTTGCGTGCGAAGATGTAGCTGGTGGTTCCCAGTAGTCAGGGGGCAAATCGTTTTTTTTCGGACACACTTCCTTGCGTGCGAAGATGTAGCTGGTGGGTCCCAGCAGTCAGGGGGGAAACGTTTTTTCGTGAAATAAGGTGGCCCGTCCGGTGGGTCCCTGCTGTTAGGTGGAGGAATAATTATTTTGCGCGTAATAACGAGGCACTTCCTTGCGGCTGCCGTGGACCCAGCTGTTAGCCTCTCCATGTACAGTACTCTTCCGATGGAAGTCAGTCGTTGACCACATTGACCACGCCGCGCCGAGAGCACCACGGTGGTGGATGACGACGAGGCCTAGGAAGGGGACGACGCGGAGCCGGGGAAGACACGGCAGTGGATGCCCACGCGGAGAGGAGTACGAGGATTCACTGGTTCGGCTCCGGTGTGAGGCTGCCGTCGCCGTAGAATAACAGGGGGTGTGGGTGAGTGGAGAGACGACCTGGCCAGCGGTGGGAGTAGTATGTGGGCCATGAGGCCTCCGTGGCAGCACAGCCGGCCACGGGAGGCAGGAGCAGGCGGCACGACCGGCGCTGCTTGGGGCGGCTGGAGCAAGAAGACCAGAAGTTGAAGAAGCACTACGTCCGTTGGATGGACATCGTACGGTCGCTGAACCTAGAATCGTTTATATTGACTAAGTTGACAAAGCCCTTTGTACGTGCCAACTTAGTAGGCCCACAGGTCAGCCTCCGAAACGGTGCGCCCCAAATGTCAGGGGGAGGAATCATTTTTTGGGCGGCCGAAGCTAAGAATATTCGAGATTGAAGAAGAAGCACGACATTCGTTCGATAGACATCCAACGACCACTACTGCTAGAACCGTGCGTTGACTATAATAAGTTGACAAAGCCTTGCATACGCGTCAACTTATTTTTTTAGGGGACGCGTCAACTTAGTAGGCCCACAAGTGTGTGGCAAAGAACTTATAGCCCATTTGCGATTTGTAAGAATGTACAACCCATTTTTGAATTCTAATGGAATTTACTACAACCCATTTACAGTTTGTTAAAAGTACAGCCCATTTTCTAGCTAGGACAACGATTAATAATTTCAACCAACCGTTGAAGACAGAATTCAATAAAATTTCCCACATTTTGATGGGATCCGAAATATTTTTACCCCGAAATTTCTAGTCAGATTAATATAAATTTGTATTACGTAAAAATCCAATGAAACATTGCACGCACAACAATGAAGAATTAAGATTTTCAAAATCCATAAATAATATTTTATAAACTAATTTCGTGTTTGGTGCATTTTTTTATAGTTACTGCCCAGTTTTTATAATTACATCCCATTTATTATTTTTTAAAGCCCATTTTCCTGTTAAGCCTAATGCATCCCTCCTAGGAAAGATTTGTAGCCTAGCGGGGTGGAGAATAACAAGTTGACCTTGCCTGGGTATTCTTCAAAAAAACGTATAGCTGGGCTAGCCATTTTCATATTGAAAAAAATTAATATCTGGGCTGGATATCTGGCCTGGGCTAGACGAGCCACAACCCGCCCAGTTAATACCCTGCTCTCCTCTGAACAACAACGAAATCATCGCCAAGAAAAAAAATCTGCAGTGCTCACGCCTCAAAAACACAAATACTGCTCGAGCTGCTTGGTCCCAGCTGTCGGCCGCACCTTGTGCATTCCCTCATTTATATTAACTACATAGGTTGACAATGGTGTGGGACCGTGATGTCAGGAAACCAGGAGGAAGCAAAAAAATATAGTTGTACATAATAAGGAGGCACTTGCGTACGTACGGCTATGACCCTAGTGGGTCCCTAGTGTCATCCAGTCAAAATAAAGTCATCTCCTGAATCCTCATGTTCGTTGACGATGTTAACAATGCTCGGCTCCACGGCGAGCGCAACAACTCAAAGGACGACGGAGAGGGCCTCACGGGCCCTACGGATGGTCTGATATAGCGCCCGCTGCTCATTCAGGAAGCCAGGATCATCGGACACCTATGAGCACCTTCGAGAAACTAAAACGGCTTGAAATGGTAAGGCCGCGCTTGGGAGCTCTGGTTTATTCCAAACCTGTATTAACATACAAGTGTAATTTACTCGTCATTGGAAACAACGCGTAAAATACAAGTGTAATGAAACCGAGGGCCCGAGGTCTGTAAGTAAAACTAGCGGGTTACGCATGTAATTTGAGAGACCAGTCTATATTTTACGAGCACTGCTATATGGACGACATTACCAGACGATACATGCACGACGTGCGTATCATGCCATCCATGGGCAAGGCTGAAACAGCAGCTAACGGCTGGATTAGCAATCGTGCGAGTGTTGTTCAGCGTTTTTATTGTGTGTGAAGTACTTCCGATATTTTACTAGTCGAAATCGACCAACCAAGCGCTTCGCCCGAGACCATCTGCTTTTATTTACAAGCGTAAGTTTTACAAGCGGTTTTGGTTGGAAAACGACGATCCAAGCACGGCCTAATATGATGAGTTGGTCGGAAGATCATATGGTTTCACGTCTAACCTACCCGACTTGTCGTATAGGCTATGAATGAAACATAAGACGATGAACTTCTTAAGCAAGGAAACAACAGAAGAGGATGATCTTCTTAACAAACAAATCACTGGCATTAGATCGACATGCAAAACAATACGAAGCATTATTCTCAGGAGGCACGGTGAACAGCTCGTGATGCCGCATGCCACAACATTCCAAGCTCAACTTTGCAATCAAACACAAGGCCTGGCATTACATAGACAATATTCAGACAAACTCTTAACACAGGAATATCTCAGCACAATAACTATTTACTTCTAAACTGAACACATGAATAGGAAAAATCAATCGACGCTACTCACAGCAAGGGCGTCCCACTCAAAAATATCAAATGCATGTCTTCTAGCTAACATCAATGAGCAAATTTTGACAAGGTTTTCCAATTCCAATATATTAAACTAACGTCTTCTTGCTATTGATGTCTACTACACAACCTTCTTCTTGTAGACGTTGTTGGGCCTACAAGTGCACAGGTTTGTAGGACAATAGCAAATTTCCCTCAAGTGGATGACCTAAGGTTTATCAATCCGTGGGAGGTGTAGGATGAAGATGGTCTCTCTCAAACAACCATGCAACCAAATAACAAAGAGTCTCCTGTGTCCCCAACACATCCAATACAATGGTAAATTGTATAGGTGCACTAGTTCGGCGAAGAGATGGTGATACAAGTGCAATATGGATAGTAGATAAAGGTTTTTGTAATCTGAAATAATAAAAATAGCAAGGTAACTAATGATAAAAGTGAGCGTAAACGGGATTGCAATGGTAGGAAACAAGGCCTAGGGTTCATACTTTCACTAGTGCAAGTTCTCTCAACAATAATAACATAGATAGATCATATAACAATCCCTCAACATGCAACAAAGAGTCACTCCAAAGCCACTAATAGCGGAGAACAAACATAGAGATTATGGTAGGGTGCAAAACCAACTCAAAGTTATTCTTTCGGATCAATCTATTCAAGAGTTCGTACTAGAATAACACCTTAAGACACAAATCAACCAAAACCCTAATGTCACCTAGATACTCCATTGTCACCTCAAGTATCTGTGGGCATGATTATATGATATGCATCACACAATCTCAGATTCATCCAACCAACACAAAGTACTTAAAAGAGTGCCCCAAAGTTTCAACCGGAGAGTCAAGAAAACGTGTGCCAACCCCTATGCATAGGTTCATGGGCGGAACCCGCAAGTTGGTCACCAAAACATACATCAAGTGGCACGTGATATCCCATTGTCACCACAGATAAACACGGCAAGACATACATCTAGTGTTATCAAATAAAGACTCAATCCGATAAGATAACTTCAAGAGGGAAACTCAATTCATCACAAGAGAGTAGAGGGGGAGAAACATCATAAGATCCAACTATAATAGCAAAGCTCACGATACATCAAGATCGTGCCATAGAGAGAACACGAGAGAGAGATCAAACACATAGCTACTGGTACATACCCTCAGCCCCGAGGGTGAACTACTCCCTCCTAGTCATGGAGAGCGCTGAGATGATGAAGATGGCCACCAGTGATGGGTTCCCCCTCCGGCAGGTTGCCGGAACGGGCTCCCGAGAGGTTTTTGGTGGCTACAGAGGCTTGCGGCGGCGAAACTCCCTATCTATCTTCTCCGTGGATGTTTTTAGGGTACGTGGGACTATATAGGCGAAAGAAGTCGGTCGGGAGGTGTTCGAGGGGCCCACGAGACAGGGGCGCGCGCCCAGTAGGGGGGGGGGCGCCCTCCTATCTCCTGGTCTCCTCGAGGATCTTCTGACGTGGACTCCAAGTCTCCAGGATCATATTCTTCCAAAAAATCACGCTGCCGAAGGTTTCATTCCGTTTGGACTCCGTTTGATATTCCTTTTCCTCGAAATACTAAAACAGGCAATAAAACCCATAATCATTCAAAACAGATAATAAAATAGCATGAATGCTTCATAAATTATAGATACATTGGAGACGTATCAGCATCCCCAAGCTTAATTCCTACTCGTCCTCGAGTAGGTAAATGATAAAAGAATGAATTTATGAAGTGTGAATGCTAGAAGGTGCACAAGTTTGATCAATGATAATTTCAATCACCTTTTCTAGCATGATAATATGTCATAACAGTAGTTCATCTCATAAAACTTCTCATGATAAAGTAACAAGCAATTCACATGTCAAAGCATAGACCATAAACTTTCTTGAAAACTAGCAAACTTCATTCCGAGTCATCAAATAATTGCAATTAATATTATTTTCAGGAATAGCAAACTCCACATACTCAACTATCATATAGTCTTCTACAATTTCTAAGACTCACGCAATACTAATGGTTATGGAGTTTCAATCAGACACTGAGAAAGATAGGGGCTTATAGTGTTGCCTCCCAACATATTCACCTTTGGGTGATGTCAACAATAATAGTTCATGCTAACTTACATCCAATTGGATATATATATATATATATATATATATATATATCAGGATCTTGCCGACACGAGGTGCTTGCCAAAGGATAAAATGAAAAAGGGAAAGGTAAAGATCACCTTGACTCTTGCATAAAGTAAAAGACATAAAGTAAAAGATAGGCTCTTCACAGAGGGAAGCAGGGGTTGTCATGCGCTTTTAGGGTTGGATGCACAAAATCTTAATGCAAATGAATGTCACTTTATATTGCCACTTGTATATGGACCTTTATTATGCAGTCCGTTGCTTTTATTGCTTCCATAACAAGATCGTATAAAGATATTTTCTTCACACCAAAAGATCATACATATTTAGAGAGCAATTTTTATTGCTTGCACCGATGACAACTTACTTGAAGGATCTTACTCAATCCATAGGTAGGTATGGTGGACTCTCATGGCAAAACTGGGTTTAAGGATATTTGGAAGCACAAGTAGTATCTCTACTTGGTGCAAGGAATTTTGGCTAGCATGAGGGGGAAAGACAAGCTCAACATGTTTGAATGATCCATGACAATATACTTTAACTGAGATGTCGGAAAACATAACCCATTATGTTGTCTTCCTTGTCCAACATCAACTCTTAGCATGTCATACTTAATGAGTGCTCCCAATTATAAAAGATGTCTAGGATAGTGTATTTATATATGAAATCTCTCTTCCTTCAATATTCTTTCATGAATTGTTCAAATGACCAATACAATGCTTGCTAACCTTCAATAAATTTCAACCTCTACTTCTTAGATGTGAAGTCATCACTCCCCAAGGGATAAGCAAATGAGACATATATAATTTCAGATTTATGACATTCAACTCATTCAACAATTTACTCATAGGATATAAGTGAAGCACACGAGTAAATGACAAACTACTCCAAAAAGATATAAGTGAAGATCAGCAAGTAGCTAAATTATGTAACTATGCGAAGACTCTCTCTCATTAAAGAATTTCAGATCTTGGTATTGTATTCAAACATCAAGCAAAAAAAAATAATATGACATTGCAAGGATAGCACAACTCATGTGAAGAAGCAAAAACTTAGGCTCAATCGATACTAACCGATAGTTGTTGAAGAAGAAAGGTGGGATGCCTACCGGGGCATCCCCAAGCTTAGATGCTTGAGACTTCTTGAAATATTATCTTGGGTTTCCTTGGGCATCCCCAAGCTTGAACTTTTGTGTCTCTTTAATTCCTCTCATATCATGGTTTCTCTATTTCTCAAAAGCTTCATCCACAACAAACTCAACAAGAACTCGTGAGATAGGTTAGTATAAATGCAAAACCTTATCATTTTATACTGAAACAAATCACTACAATTATTATTCAACATTGCATACTAAATGCCTCTGCATATTTAATATTCCTATCCTCAAATAGAATCATTAAACAAGCAAACATATGCAAACAATGAAAACATAACAGCAATCTGCCTAAACAGTACAGTCTGCAAAGAATGCAAGAGTATCAATACTTCCCTAACTCCAAAAATTATGGAAGAAAATTCCCACTGTAATAAATTTATCAGATCTCATTATGCAAAAAGTTTCAACATTATACCATGCTCTGACTTTTCTAGGGAATTTTTGCAATAGCGGTAGACTTTCTGTTTTCAAACAGCAACATGTATACTAGCAAAATAAGCATGGTAAAGGCTATCCTTGACATTTTTATTGAAACTAAAGATGCAAAACATTATTCTAAATAACAGAAAGCAAATACTAACACAAGAAAATGACGCTCCAAGCAAAACACATATCATGTGGTGAATAAAAATATAGCTCCAAGTAAAGTTACCGATGAACGAAGACGACGGAGGGGATGCCTTCCGGGGCATCCCCAAGCTTAGGCTCTTGCCACTCCTTATTCCATAGTCCATTGAATCCTTACTCAAAACTTGAAAACTCCACAACACAAAACTCAACAGAAAACTTGTAAGCTCCGTTAGTATAAGAAAATAAAACAACCACTTAGGTACTGTAATGAACTCATTCAAAATTCATATGGGTGTAATATCTACTGTATTCTAACTTCTCTATGGTTCATAACCTCCGATACTACTCATAGATTCATCAAAATAAGCAACAACACATAGAAAACAGAATCTGTCAAAAACAGAACAGTCTGTAGTAATCTGTATCAAACGTATACTTTTGGAACTACAAAAATTATACTCCCTCCGTTCCTAAATACTTGTCTTTCTAGAGATTTCAACAAGTGACTACATACGGCGCAAAATGAGTGAATCTACACTTTAAAATATGTCTGCATACATCCGTATGTTGAGTCCATTTGAAACGCCTAGAAAGACAAGTATTTGGGAACGGAGGGAGTACCAAATTAGGAAGACCTAAGCAATTTGTGTACCAATCCAGGGCAAAAAGAATCATATCAGAAGCACGTTTCCGTGAATTAACAAAACTAATTTACTGGGTGCAAAAGTTTCTGATTCTCAGCAGGATCAACACAACTATCACCGTAAGCTATCCTAAAGGTCTTACTTGGCACTTTATTGAAACAAAAGCTATAAAACATGATTACTACAGTAGCATAATCATGTGGACACACAAAAACAGTAAGGATAAATATTGGGTTGTCTCCCAACTAGCGCTTTTCTTTAATGCCTTGTAGCTAGGCATGATGGTGACAATGATGCTCACATAAAAGATAAGAATTGAAACATAATGGGAGCATCATGAAGCATATGACTAGCACATTTAAGCCTAACCCACTTCCTATGCATAGGGATTTTGTGAGCAAATAGCTTATGGGAACAATAATCAACTAGCATAGGAAGGTAAAACAAGCATAGCTTCAAGATTTTCAACACATAGAGAGGAAACTTGACATTATTGCAATTCCTACAAGCATATATTCCTCCCTCATAATAATTTTCAGTAGCATCATGAATGAATTCAACAATATAACGAGCACCTAAAGCATTCTTTTCATGATCTACAAGCATAGAAAATTTACTACTCTCCACATAAGCAAAATTCCTCTTGTGAATAGTAGTGGGAGCAAACGAAACAAAATAATTATCATGTGAGGCATAATCCAATTGAAAACTAAAATCATGATGACAAGTTTCATGGTTATCATTATTCTTAATAGCATACAAGTCATCACAATAATCATCATAGATAGCAACTTTGTTCTCATAATCAATTGGAACCTCTTCCGAAATAGTGGAATCATCCCTAAATAAAGTTGGACACTCTTCCAAATCCACTTTCATATTCATCACAATAAGATTTGACATCCTACAAAATAGTGGGATCACTACTTCCTAAAGTTAACACTCTTCCAAACCCACTTTCATCAATATAATCATCATAAATTTTCTCATCAAAACTTGGGGGACTAAACATATCATAGTCATCAAACATAGCTTCCCCAAGCTTGTGGCTTTGCATATCATTAGCATCATGGATATTCAAGGAATTCATACTAACAACATTGCAATCATGCTCATCATTCAAAGATTCAGTACCAAGCATTTTAATGCACTCTTCTTCTAGCACTTGAGCACAATTTTCCTTCCCATCATACACACGAAAGATATTAAAAAGACGAAACGTATGAGACAAACTTAAATCCATTTTGTTGTTGTTTTCTTTTATAGACTAAACTAGTGACAAAACAAGAAACAAAAAGATTCAATTGCAAGATCTAAAGATATACCTTCAAGCACTCACCTCCCTGGCAACGGTGCCAGAAAAGAGCTTAGTTGACGGGGTGTGAGTGCCGCTTACCTAGCCTCCCCGACAACGGCGCCAGAAAAGAGCTTGACGTCTACTACACAACCTTCTTCTTGTAGACGTTGTTGGGCCTGCAAGTGCATAGGTTTGTAGGACAGTAGCAAATTTCCCTCAAGTGGATGACCTAAGGTTTATCAATCCGTGGGAGGCGTAGGATGAAGATGGTCTCTCTCAAACAACCCTGCAACCAAATAACAAAGAGTCTCTTGTGTCCCCAACACACCCAACACAAAGGTAAATTGTATTGGTGCACTAGTTCGGCGAAGAGATGGTGATACAAGTGCAATATGGATAGTAGATAAAGGTTTTTGTAATCTGAAATAATAAAAACAGCAAGGTAACTAATGATAAAAGTGAGCGTAAACGGTATTGCAATGGTAGGAAACAAGGCCTAGGGTTCATACTTTCACTAGTGCAAGTTCTCTCAACAATAATAACATAGATAGATCATATAACAATCCCTCAACATGCAACAAAGAGTCACTCCAAAGCCACTAATAGTGGAGACCAAACGTAGAGATTACGGTAGGGTACGAAACCACCTCAAAGTTATTCTTTCGGATCAATCTATTCAAGAGTTCGTACTAGAATAACACCTTAAGACACAAATCAACCAAAACCCTAATGTCACCTAGATACTCCATTGTCACCTCAAGTATCCGTGGGCATGATTATATGATATGCATCACACAATCTCAGATTCATCCAACCAACACAAAGTACTTCAAAGAGTGCCCCAAAGTTTCTATCGGAGAGTCAAGAAAATGATTGCCAACCCCTATGCATAGGTTCATGGGCGGAACCCGCAAGTTGGTCACCAAAACATACATCAAGTGGCACGTGATATCCCATTGTCACCACAGATAAACACGACAAGACATACATCAAGTGTTCTCAAATAAAGACTCAATCCGATAAGATAACTTCAAGAGGGAAACTCAATTCATCACAAGAGAGTAGAGGGGGAGAAACATCATAAGATCAAACTATAATAGCAAAGCTCGCGATACATCAAGATCGTGCCATAGAGAGAACATGAGAGAGAGATCAAACACATAGCTACTGGTACATACCCTCAGCCCCGAGGGTGAACTACTCCCTCCTTGTCATGGAGAGCGCCGAGATGATGAAGATGGCCATCGGTGATGGGTTCCCCCTCCGGCAGGGTGCCGGAACGGGCTCCCGAGAGGTTTTTTGTGGCTATAGAGGCTTGCGACGGTGGAACTCCCGATCTATCTTCTCCGTGGATGTTTTTAGGGTACGTAGGACTATATAGGCGGAAGAAGTCGGTGGGAGGTGCTCGAGGGGCCCACGAGACGGGGGGCGCGCCCAGTAGGGGGGCGCTCCCTCCTATCTCCTGGTCTCCTCGAGGATCTTTTGACGTGGACTCCAAGTCTCCAGATCATATTCTTCCAAAAAATCACGCTGCCGAAGGTTTCATTCCGTTTGGACTCCGTTTGATATTCCTTTTCCTCGAAATACTGAAACAGGCAATAAAACAGCAATATGGGTTGGGCCTCTGGTTAATAGGTTAGTCCCAAAAGTAATATAAAAGTGTATAATAAAGCCCATAATCATTCAAAATAGATAATAAAATAGCATGAATGCTTCATAAATTACAGATACGTTGGAGACGTATCAGCTAACATCAATGATTAAACTTTGACAAGATTTTACCATTCAAAATATGTAATGCCTATGATCGTGGAGTCCTGTCGTAGCTTCTTGTACTTGTTTGGGCACTTTTTGCCCAGTGCACTCTACGTGTTGTAGAATTGCCAATGCTCTCTGCAGACTAGTCATGTCCCCAACGTCTAATAATACTCTGTAAAGCTTCTCGGTCATTCCTTCTGTAATGTAGCGCAAACAGTGACTGCTTCTTTCTGCAAAGTGGAACGACCAACTGGACCCAGTAATGCAGCAGTCTGCCTTGGACACATGGGCTCCTTTTGTGTAGTTCAACTAAAATTAAAGTCAGCATAAAACCGAGCTTTAATTTTGATATCCCTGCAAGCAACAATAGGTATAAGGGAAACAATTACTGAGAAATAACGGTTGATGACTTGTACTCCCAGAAGAAAAGCATCTACTGATCTACCTTATCTTAATGGGAAACAAAGCAGGAGAGTAGCAATTCTCCATCAGTGTGATTCATTCATATTGACTGAGACATTATCTTAACAATGCCTTGTTTCAACATGTATAAAGAACGACAAAGCAGAAAAGTACCATTCCTAAAACAATGCAACTGATTCATTTTAATAGAGACATTATCTTAACAATACCTTGGTTAAACATGTAGAAAGAACTACAAAGCAGGATAGTACCATTCCTAACAAGTGTTGCAGTTTTGAACTAAGATTCAGTAGTTAATTAATTCTAAGATTGGCATTGCTTAATTTTACCAGCAGCATTAGATTAACGAAAAGCATAAACAGTTCCAGGGGAGAGTGGGCGCAACAACACCATGTGCTTCCATCTACTTATAAAGGGGGTGATGCAGAGTTTGTTGTAACAAAGCAACAAGCATCATGTCTGGGTTGGTACCATTTTTTCACTACTTAATGGGAAAAGAGAGCAATACAATAGCTTCAATTCAACATTTATTTAAAACAGTACCAATACAAGTAGCACAGCAAGTCAAAACACACTGCACGATCATGTGTATGAAGGCAAGTACCAACCTGTCATGACGCACACAAGATCATGTACGAATTTGTCAACACGAATAGGAAATCCAATCTCGTTTTGTGCAGTCGCACTGAAATCAAGCAAAGTGTTTCGAGTAGCGAAGCAAAATGTGGCAATAGCACCAAGTTGAATAGATACCCCTGTTTTAACAGAGGCAGAAAAGGAAACAATTACTTGCCGATAAAGGAGGATGAAACAAACGGTGAAGAAAGAAGCATCTAACTTATCTTGGATGGAAAACAAAGTAGGATAGTAGCATTTCTGAAACAGTTGCATTGATTCATATTAACAGAGACATTCTCTTAAAACAACATTCGTTAAAAAATGTAATTTACTTTTAACAGTGGCATTGCTTTAATTTTCCGGCGGCATTCTTAGATTAACAACAGCAAAATAGTTGTATGGGACATGCCAGCACCATGTGCATCCACACGTATAAATGGGTGATGCAGAGTATGTAGCCAAGCAACATATATGCATCGGTCCCATATTTGTTCTCTTTGAACCTTTTTCCTATGCGAGGGCAGCAAATCTAGTCCTGCACAAACTACCCGACCCCCCCAGTTTCTTTCCCTTTTCAACAAAGAGATCGGTTCCTTACAGATGTGTGTACTGGGTTACCCCCTTTTTACCTTTTAGACCAACAAAGCAGCTGGATAGCCAGTCTATACTACTTCCCGTCCCTCCTTTCCTCATTGAACCACGTCCTAGATTCTTGCTCCAGCCCACCGCACCCTTCTTTCCTCTTTGAACCAAGACCTAGATTCGACTACAGATCAAAAAAGATCCACATGCAGCTAGAGCAACGACGGTTTCAAAGAAACTTATACCTTAGGGTCGTCGGGATGTGGCAAGGCGTGCGGCGGGAGGCCGGATCTGCCCACACTACATACGGCAGCGAGGAAGAAGGTGTCAGTGGCCCTCCCACACAGGCGCTGGGTGAAAGAGAACATCGCAGCTGGCAGTGGATTGCTTCCCTCGCCGAAGGCAATAGAGTGAACGCTGCACCTCTTCCCCTTCCCGGTGCGACGGGATACAGACGCCTCCTTCACTAGTTGTGAGGGGAGAGAGAGAGAGACAAGAGGCCAACACAGTCTTGTTTAGATCTGGTGAAGAGAGGGTGAGAGACTGTGAATATAGCAAATCCTAGCAAATGAATGCTGAGCCTCCAGCGTGTATATATATATATATATATATATATATATATATATGTAGTGCAGCTAGAGTGTGGAGAGTGCAAACCCTAGCGAACAAGCGCTGAGGCTCCAGCTTATATATATACTACTTTAGTAAGGACTGAGCTCTGATGCCTTCACTGCACCTGCTTTTGGCTGTATGACAGGTGAGCCAACCACATTTTGGGCCCACCTGTCATAAACCCAAAGGCAGGTGCACTAAGTCAATGAAGCTGCGTCCATATAGTAATCTCGTGTATACGACTAATATATAGTGGAGTGGTTTTCTTATTCTCTCCATAACAATCATTTTAAATTGTGTAAGTATGAAACGAAACTCTTTATTTAACGTACAGTGAAGAAAACTACTACTACTTCCGATGAACTAACGATCCACGCGTCCTGGTCGCACTTCCTGTCCTTCACGTGCGGTACACTACCCTCCCTTAAGTGAACAACCACACATGCGCCAAATTATCGGAAATGTGTGAGAGTGTGTACAAATAAAGAATTTTAATTTCAATTATCGGAAAGGTTTGAGATTATTACAAAGTTTGACTTCAGTCAAATCTAATATGCGGAGTAAATAAAAATGGAGGGCTACTACGTCCATCCGGGATTTTAGTCCACACCATTTTTTAAATCAAAGTTAATAGCTGGACAATAAAATTACAAGGGAGCTGGAGACAAAGTTGTGAGAGGGCTTAGAAATCAATACAAAACTTATGCTCTTAGTACCAACGTCGATCCTTCTTTGAGGAAACATTTGGTTCATAGCCAATTGTGTGATAAAATTGCACCAACGTGAAAGACGACTGCGTCTCCAACGCAACCAAGGTGAACTGGCGAAGAATATCATCTTTGTGCGTAACAAGCAAAGAGTACTGATCGAAGACAACTTGTTTTTCATTGAAAATCGACCAGCTTCACCAGCCGACGCTACCATGAGGCGCAACCATGAGCATGGATAGGTCATGATGGTGATGCATCATCCATCTGGCATCAAGTTTGGGTGAGGCACCTATGAAGTTCGACAAATCCTCACTGTGGTCTGTTTCTTCTCAGTAATCAAGCTCGAGGAAGGAAGAACCACGTGGCAGAGGACAGTGAGGCAGAACAACAATGGCCATCCTATTTTGTGCAGTTCCGCTAAAATTGAGGAAGACATGCCCGGGTATGGAGATACGCATCGGTGTTTCCAAAAATATAAAAAGGGATATAGTGTTGTTACTTTGTTTTACAAGATTAGCAACGACATCTCAATTGTCAATAAGAATTAATGAAAAGTACACCAACAAACAGAAGCATCATAATTATCTTGATGGGAACTAAACCATGATACCCGAGAAAAAAGCATTTCTTCATTTAACCAGTGATAGTACTACCACCATATGGACAATGACCGCACAACCACCATGTACTTTTTGTCGAAACAACATGTATACCTCCACCGAGCCATAAATCAGGAAAACTTTTCGAGTGGCATTTCCTCTATAATAGTACTAGTAGGTGATGTTGGACCAACTGACGAACCCTAGCTACTATACATGGGGAGCTAGGGAGTAGTCGCATAGAAGAAAACCCGCACACAACAACCTGGGGAGCTTGACTAGTACAAGAAGTTATACCTCAGGTGGGCGAGATGTTGTGATGTTGTTAGGCGGGCGAGCGGGATCTGCCCACACGACGGCAGCGAACAAGGGCACGAACAATCTTCGTCCGCGCCAGCGCCGGCTCCGAGAGGACGGTGCGCATCGGCTTCCTCCATCACCAACGGCGACAACATCAATGCTGCACCTCCTCACCTCCCGGAGCGGACGGGATTCGGCCGGATCTGTGACCACCGGTGAGGAGAGAGATAGAGTGGACACTGTCATCTTGTTTTGATATGGAGAGGGTGAGAGAGCGAGACGCGAGAAACTCTATCAAACAAGAGGCTATAATGGAGTAAAAAAATCTCTCCATAGCAGTGGTTTTAAATAGAATACACACGTTCCTGGAAAAAAGAAATGAAAACTGGCGGATAATTATTTAACATACCAAGAAAGAAAACTCGATAAAAAACACGCCCCCGCTTCCAGGTCGCGAGAGTCGTCGCACACACACACATAGAAATAGACATGCATATCCGTGTTTAAGTAAAATTCCATTTCCATCTCCATCTCCAATCATATTTGTCCAAGTGGCACATTATTTACGTTGTTAATTATATATGCAGCAATATTAATGTACAACATCTCTTGTTTGCGGACATCAGGACCACTGCCACGGCCGGTCTTGACCAACCCGAACCCTCTTCATCACCCGCCCATGCTTCCCGCCCGAAACGGTCAGTGCCGCATTCATGCCCGGCCAGAGCATACGCGACCTCTCACTGGCGCCAGCATTGAAGCGGTGCGCCGGTCGAGAGAGCGTCGCCCGCGCCGCTTCCTGGTGCATGCGACTGCTCCTTGTTTAAAGGTCGCAATAGCCGGCTACAACATGCATGTAAAAAGTTCTTGGGAGTCTGTGCTACAGCTAGCTGTCCTCCCCCAACTCGTCAATCTCTTCTAGTAGTGCTAGTACTCCATGGCGCGATCCATCGACAAGCAGGCGGGAAAGTTATCGTATACTCGGTTTGCGGTGAGTGGCATGCCGAGCGACCGTGTGGGGTCGAGCCGTGGAGGAGGGTGAGACACGAACACGACAGACGTGATTTAAATGTTGGTTTTGCTCGATGGCGCGATCCAACGAAACGAAACATTGGTTTCTCTCCGTTTCCATTTTTTCTCCGGTAAAACGGAAACTTTCCACTCCATTTTCATTCCTATTCCAAGGTTGCCCCGTTACAACATTCCATCAAATACAAAGGAAAACTGACACGCATGCTGATGCATCTCAATGATTCACAGATCATAGCCAATATTTACTTCACAACTAAAGACAGAAGTTGTGAGAGCGTGTACGAAAGAAAAACTACTGATGGGGTCACTACGACTTAAACTCTAAACCCTAAACAAGATTTAATTTTCTGGCCAGGTAGAACCTATCGAAGGAAAGACGGCTTGCACCCTCGGATCATACGATGCTTTTGTGCAGTTCCACTAAAATCGACCTGAGCATCCCTGATGGCAAAGATATTGAAGAAGTGTGATTAGAATAATAGTACTGGCACTAGTTCATGAGACATAAACTCATCAAGTAGAAGCCGGTAGAAGTAGAGAAATATTGACATGGAGATGGAGCTAAGGCAGTGGAGCAAGCCGGCTCCAAAAGGAAGATGGACTACTTGGAATGTCGGGCTGTAGCTAGAAGGGCGGTTGGGACGCGACATCAGCCCATACCGCGGTGACCCCCGATTGGGACGCACCGACTATGGGTTTTCTCCCTCGCCGATGTCGACCGCGTCTACGTAGAACATTGTTCCCTTCCCCTAGCTGCGGTTTCAGGCCTGTCGTTCTATGCTTGTGAAGAGAGCAACCTAAGCAAGCAGGCTTGTAGCTTAGGCTCCTACTAGTGTATATATAGTGGTTTTCTTTTTCTCTCCATATCAACCATTTTATATTGCATACTCATTGAAGAGTGAAATGATGGTTGCTTCTTTCGACTAACTTACTTTGTGATTTGACTGCTCCTTAGTGGCCCCTACACGTACTCCCCCTACGTGTATGCAACAGTCACACATACACATGGACGCAAAAACGTGCGCAACGCACTAATGCATGCATGTCCGAGTACACGACGGAGCACACACGGTCACGCTCAAGTGCTCAACCTACACGTGCATGCGCACACATACTCAGTCAGGGTGAGCTAGTGACTGTATAAACACCAGAAAAAATATATATTGAGCGCAATGAGTGTATTATGAAGTCCACTGACCGTATTTTTACAAATATATAGTGACAGACAATGTATTTATCTTGTTTGAAAGTAAGCCATATTAACCGGAGAGGAGGCAGTATGGACTAGCATTACTTTGCTGTGTCCCGTCAACTTGCCAAACAAGGAGAAGGTTGCAGGATGGGAGAAGCTTGTGCGCGGTGGCTCGCAGGACAAGGAGAAACTTTTGACTAATGCAAGCTCTCCCTCGCTCAGGCGGTGGACGTGCAATAGTTAATTCGGTGTCAGATTGCTAGAAGCATACACTATACTACTAGTACTGTTATTGTTCGACTTCCCGAATAGGCGAACAACCAAGCGCAAAGTTTACTAGTAGTACTAGTACTACTACTATAGTCTATAGAGGTATGTACTATACTAGTACTAGGAACCGGATGGAGGAGCGTCTGCACTCTTATTATAATTTTAAAATGTGATAAAGCAATCTTCAACACATTTGGTTCTCTTCGAGGGTTCTCGCATGTGATAATGGAAGTTGATTGCATGGAACACTCGCCACAATTCTCACTTAATTCTGGCTCATATCTTGTTACAAATAGGAGCGCTCGGTAATATTTCCACTTTTTTTGTTATTCAGCATGTAAACACGTCAGCAAACCTTGCAGCGCATCTTCGTGCGAACCGTGCTTGCTGCACTTTGAATGTGGCCGAGAGCTGGCTTGATGAAACACCTCGCTTCCTACTTCTTTTTTGCGGGGTACCTCGCTTCCTAGTGACCAGTGTCTTGGCTGATCGTCCTAAGAATGCTTATATATGAATAAAGCTCTCTCATTTACCTGCAAAAAAGATTAAGCCATATTAACCGGAAAGGAGGGAGTATGGACTAGCACTACTTTTTGGTGTGTCCCGTCAACTCGCAGAATGAGGAGAAGCTTGCAGGACAAGCTGAAGCTCACTTACGCCTTTTGACTAATGCAACCTACCCTCGGTGGACATGCATCAGTCCATTTGGTGTCAGATTGTCAGAGGCATACACTGTAGTACCCAACATGCGGAGTACCATCATTGTTCGACTTCATGAAGAGGCGAAGAGCCAAGCGCAAGGTTTAGTAGTACGAGTAGTACTACTACTAGAACCGCATGGTGGAGCGTCTGTACTCTTATTTTTTTAATCTCTGATAAAGTACATGTTTATTCCGGAGAAGGGCGGAAAACGGCAGCCCAACATGTAATGATGATATCGATCAACCAACCATGCTCGAATATATCTTGGCCTCCGTGCGAGCCGGTATGTGTGTTCTCGCTCCTCGTCTCTCTCAAGGAACGGCGGGTTGGCTCTTTGCCGTCAATTGAGATCGGTTTGCTCACACTCCTGTCCCACATGTCAGTGATATGCCAAGAGGAGGTGCGTTGACCGACTGGCCATACACGTACTTGGTTTTGCACCTTCATACTACTCCTCCCTCCGTCACAGTTTACAGGGTGCGCTTCATTATGATGCATTTCTCTCAATGCATTTCCACCACCAGAGAGACTTTAGATGCTTTTGGTTTAATGCTCAATTAATTAGGGCGTGGTAACCACAATCAAGTCCACAATTTTCTCTCGATGTACTCCCTCCTTTCTGGTTTATAGGGCTTATCTCAAAATTTTTGTTTTTCCATTTTATAAGGCACAATTTGGTTGTTTTCCATCACATGTTCAGATTCCAAGGTGCATTAAATCATTACATGCAAGTATTAAGAGAAAACTGACCAATGCATGTACTTTATGCATGCATGCATTGCAATTAATGCATTGATAAACATAATTTTTTGAGGAAAACAAGAGCATTAATTAGGTGCTTTTGCAAAACTACAAAAAGTATTCCACCACTCGCCATCTACCTTGATTGGTGAGATTTTTGAATTGAGCACTATAAACCAGAAAGGAGGGAGTACTACTACAGAGTGGAGTAAGTGCATGCATGTGTGTACCCGGGGTGGAAGCACTGCATGCATGTGTGTACGCATTATTATCTCTAGTAATAGACGCTGTGCTATAACTACCAATGCTATTTTTCAGGCCGATCGCTAGTCGCCTTGGTCCCACAGATTTTTTTCTTTTTTCTGAAGCGCGCTCTATAAACAGTGACGGATGGAGTAGTATGAGCGGATTCAAAGAAGAGCGTATTGATGGTTGCTTCTTCCGAGCAACTTACAGTGGGAAAGGTGGGGCTTATGATTTGACTGCTCATTACTCACTATTAATGCGGCGCAACGACCGGGCTGAGTCTCCCATGCGGTTGTGCACTACCCCCTCGGTTCTTAAATATACTCCGGAGTATTTGTCTTTCTAGAGATTTCAATGAGTGACTACTCAAATATTTGTCTTTTTAGAGATTCAAATGGACTACTACATACGGATGTATATAGACATATTTTAGAGTGTAGATTCACTCATTTTGCTCCGTATGTAGTCACTTGTTGAAATCTCTAGAAATACGAATAGAGTATTTAGGAACGGAGGGAGTACACATACGAAGCAAAATGAGTGAATCTACACTCTAAAATATGCCCATTTGAAATTTGTAAAAAGACAAATATTTAGGAACGAAGGAGTATAATTTTGTGCATGGCACATGGACCCGGATGCTGAAGAGGCTTCTGGCAATGCTATCAAGCTTCCACATTTGTTTACATAATTGACGTACTATACAAATAATTTTCCAGCGACATGAAATTGTACAATGGTGTGAGCTTTCAGCTTTTGTTTCGTGTGTCTTGCCATCGATGCTCTTTCGGAAACAATAAAAAACTAACTTCCTTGCTAATGCATGTCAATTATTAGCAGATCAGAGCTAATATTTACATCACAACTGAAGACAGAGTTGTGAGAAGGTGTTAAATTAAAATTGATCCATGCTTTCATTGGCAGCAACGTCCCCCCAGCTCTGTCTAAATCAACAAGGCATGTTGGGAAAAAAGTAGCTGTCTGGAGCATGCAACATTCCGATCATTTTGTGCAGTTCCACTAAAATAGAGCTGAGCGTCCCTGTTCCAAAGATATTAAGTGTGATTACGATAATAGAGGACTGCTGATGAAACAATAAACACACAAATAGAAGCCGGTCACCTTTGCAGTCTCTCTTAAGACTAACTAGTTGGAGAAGATTAGGCTCGGAGTTGGATGAGGAGGATAGAGCAAAAACAATCTCCCTTTGTGCAGTCGCACTGAAATGTAGAGACGTTGCCCTTGTGACATTTTAGTACAACTACACAAAACACTCTTAAGAAAAAAGTGATTTGTGCAGTTCACCGAAAGGTCGCAATAGCAACAAGGTGAAATGGATAGCCCTGTTTGCAAAAAAGAGGTAGAAAGGAGACAATTACTGGCCAATAACAGTTGATGACACATGCGACGACAAAAAAGAAGCATATTCCTTGTCCTAAGGGAAGATAACAACACGGTTGTGTTTGTCTAAAACGGTGTGAGGACGAGATTGCAATATGGAAAGTACGCCGGATGAGCTACGTTTTGGGCAAAGAACTATGGAAGATCCACATGCAGCGACGTGGGAAGACGGGCAGTGGAGCAAGGCTGAAGGGGATACCTAGAGGTCGTCGGGATGTAACTAGGTGAGCGACGGCGGGTGGAATCTGCCCATACTGCGGCAGCGAGCAGGTGGCGTAGGCCCTGCCGTGCCGAAGCTTGGTCAAAGAGAACGACATGTACCGCAGATCGGGACGTGCTGCCTCGGCGCCGTCGAACGGAGAAACGATGCACTTCCTCCCTTTCCCCTAGTGGACGGGATGCGGCCGGATCAGTGTCCAAAGGTGAGAGAGAGAGAGAGGCCACCACAGCCTTGTGTGAGATACTCTGAAGAGCGACAAACCAAGCAGGCAGGCTCCATTGTATATAGTGGAGCGGACTACCTTTTTCTCCATAAAAATCATTTTATATTCTGTGTAAGTGCCATTGAACGCTATAACTTTATTTAAAAATAAGCGGCAATGCATCAAGTCGAACTTTGTTTCATGCTCGCGTGGTACACGACCTCCCTAGGTAAACAACCGCTACATGCGTTCAAATTAGCACGTGGGCTGCCATTTTGTAAAGAAATGAGCTCCATCGTGTACCCGCGCGGGTGTGGCTAGGCACGAAGCGTGAGTACATGCACGGTGCACCTATTCTCTTCTTGTATACGTACACCACCTACGTGGGGTTGTGTGAGAGAGATACAAACCTAGAGAGATATAGTGTGTGGGTTCATGAGAGTTTTTTTTTGGGGGGGGGTCAATCAAAGGATGTAACATATGCATGAAATAGAGTCCTGGATATAACATATATATAGAGGGGGCGATCCACGAGAAGAGAGTGGAGGTATCATCGGCTTGAGGTGTCCATAGAATCGAAGAGAGGGATGATGTGTGTGTGTGTGTGTGCGCGCGCGATCGATAAAGAGTGCCATCGAATTTGTGTGTGCCCACGTCAAAGATATAGAGTGGCTGGCCTACTGGAACGTGAGAGGGGACATGTGCAGTTTGTCTCTGTGGCATGGATACCTACCTACAACGCTCGACTATCGGTGTGTGGTGGGGGAAGAGGGAGGCCCAATTAACTATAGAGGTACAATGGCTGGTATATGTGTGGAGGAGGAGAGAGGCCTACCTCATGTATTAAGGAGATCGATCTGCCTCATGTATTAAGGGAGATCGATCGGCATCCATGCATATGTGCAGGAGAGGAATAAGGTTGGGAGAGAGACAGAGCTAGAGTGTTGGAGGGGGTGGTAGTGGAGTTGCTTCTAACAAATGGTGGGATAGGCTTGCTAGACAAACGGAGGGCACGCCCGCAATATCAATAAGAGAGGAGATGGCTGCTTGTTGTCTGTGCACGTGCGTGTGAGAGACGGGTCAGGAGGCATGCACGAATGATGAGGGGGGACGATATGGCTGTGGTAAGCAGACGTAACTACATAGGAAGATCAATCGCCCTTTGTTAGAGAAAGGAGAGACATAACTTGTGAGGTACGTCGATCGATGGGGGGGGATAGTTAAAGTCGATCTAGGTATATGTTGGGAGATCGATCGGTATACATGCATGTGTGTGTTAGAAGCAAATGAGGCACGAGGAGAAGGATAGAGAGAGAGGGATGCATCTAGGAGGTGGTACGAGAGGCATACTATATCGAGGGGGAAGGAGTGTGCGAGTACGAGATCGATGAAAAGAGTGGTGGGAGTGAGGCATGGACGGTGATAAGAGAAGAGGGGAAGCTTGTGTTTGTGCTAGGCACACCTGGCTAGAGAGGCATATCGATCGATGTGTGCCGTAAAGAAGGAGCTGGGGGGCCTACACACACCATGGGTGAACGACCTAAAGTGAAAAGACGAATTTGCGCGATGGAGCTAGAGAATGCTGAGGGAGGGTGAGAGGGATGCGGGCGTGTGCATGCACGAGAGAAAGTTAGCGCTAGCTACAAAGATAAGAGGATTGTGTGGGTGTAAAAGACGAATAGAGATCATACTTCATTATAAAAAGCGAATTCGGATATTTGAAGATTTTTTCATAGTGTTTTAAACCGACGCATGTGTGAATATATATAACGGTGATACATATGGTGTGGTTATGAACATGTTATACTACATATAATATATTTTATCTCTACTCTTATAGAAAAACGGAGTTGTTGATGATGGTGTGCCTGCCATCCTGCAATATAGGCCGTCCGATTTATATCTGGCGGATAGGAAGGAAACTATGGCAAGTTTGAAAAAAGATACCCACACCCCTCTCCATATTTGCAAATTAGGCCCCTTGATCATGTTGATGTTCTGTGGAATGCATGGGCATCTTGCTAGTACTACGTATAATACATAGAACATTGATTATAATTTGGGCTAATGTGAGGCTTTTGCAGCTCAGGTCTAAATACTTGTCATAATGTAGGGGGCGGGGCACTATACTTTGTGTGATAAACACGGTGTACGTATGGAACATGGTTTAGATTATGAATATATAGTTAGTACATCAAATGTACTATTATTTGGAATCAACATCAAGTGTATTCAAAAAATAGAATTCGAGTTCATGTAGTACACATAGTTCATATCTATCTCTATAGTAATCATGTGGTGTGTTATTAAGGTAATACACGGATGATGGTTGAAGTTGGCAACAATCATGATTGTAGATTCTTATTCAAATAGAGAAATGAATTCAAATTTGGTTCGAATTGCAGCGGTAGTATAGACATCTGGAATGCACTAAAATGTTGGTATGAGTAGGTTACATGCATTATACAGCAAGCGAAAAAATTTAATTGGACATAACATGGATTCATGCTCCCTCCTTCCATCTATATAGGGCGTAATGAGTTTTTTAAGACCGCCTTTGACTATTGACAAGATTAATAGTACATGACATGCACAATGTGAAAATTATATCATTGAAAGAACCTTTCACAGACGGATTTAACGGTGTGCTTTGTGCAAGTTGCATGTCGTATATTATTGCTCTAATATTTGGTCAAAGTTAGCATCAAAAAACGCATTAGGCCCTATATAGATGGAAGGAGGGAGTAGCTTTGAATAGCATTTGTATAGTAAAATGGGGCAAGACTCTCTCTTTGTGTGGTGTGAATAGTTTTATTTTTTTGTTTTATTTTTAGTTGAGGGAAGTGCGAATTGATTTGATACGTACAAGTACAATATTACTACACGTTAGGCTTGTCCCTAAAATTCAACCCACGTCTTGTTATATCCCGAAAATTCAGATACCGTGCTCCCAAAACTGGCGCCTTCACAACCCGCGCCTTGCTATCCCAAAATTACAACGCGCGCAAAAACTCCCTCCATCTGCCAAATCCCGACACGTGAAATCCCCCTTCTAACCCTGAGCCGAAAGGGCCACTAGTTCAAATCGGCGGTGTCGGATTTCGGGTTCTGGTAGACCCTTGAGGTTCGACCACTGGGGTGCACGTGGAGATCACACCTCCAGCCTACCTATGTCTCACCGCCTTGCCAGGATCTAAAACTACACGAAGAACAACACAAGGGACACGGGATTTATACTGGTTCAGGCCACCATTATGGTGTAATACCCTACTCCAGTTTGTGGTGTGGTGGATTGCCTCTGGGGCTGATGAGGAACAGTACGAGGGGAGAACAGCCTCGCGAGGGTCTGTTCTTGGTTGGTGCGATGAACTGCTAGGGGGAGTTCAGTCGCCTCTCTCTCTGTGTCTCAGATGCGGATCCGATCTCTCTACCCTGTGGGTGGCTAGTCCTATTTATAGGCGAAGGCCCCGGGCCTCTTCCCAAATATTGAGCGGGAAGGGCGACAACAATTGGCCATTTTGAAGGGGAACATCTAGTACACTTATCCTGACTAAAGTTGGTCCTCGCCTGCCAAAGACCCTGGCGATGACGCTGGCTTGGGCTCCATGATGACCTCCGCTCTGCCGTCCTGCTGGTCTTCGTCTTGTTGCACCGAAATGGTTGCCTTTGCTTGATACCCTTGCCAGCGCTTGCCCCCTTTGCACCAAAGGGGAAACAAGGACTCTGCGCAGGCCGGCGCCCGCCTGGCCTTGGTTGTCATGGCTTGCGTCACGGGCACCTCGTGAGGTACCCCGCCTTGATCTCTCCGCCTCCTCACGAGCCAGCCTGACGAGGCCGTGCCTGAGGAAGCCTCCTGTCGCTCGCCCCGTGAGGCTTGGCCCCTCGCGAGGGTCTTGAGCATGTGCTGATGAAGATGGGACATAATGGGCCCTCCTTGAGCCACGCCGTAGGCAGGCAAGTCTGGGTACCCCCGTTCCCAGAACACCGACAGTAGCCCCCAGGCCCAAGGCGCACTTGGACTTGGCTTAGCAGAGAAGCGAAGAGGCAAGTGCGAAGCGCCGCAGGCCCCAATAGCCTGCGGCCTTGGGCGCCGCGTGGCGGTTGACTGGACGTGGGCATCCTGGCTCCCCCATGACGCCTTGGTAACTGCACGAATTGACAAGTCCCTGCATGCAAAACGGGTCATGATTACCTGTGATCGTGGAGGCCGTCGGTTGGCCTCCCTCGGCTATATGTACGGAACGGCGCGAGCCCTTCCAATCCATCTCTTCTCGCTACTCTTCGTCTTCCTCTCGGCCGCTTGCCATCCCCATGGCCCCGCCGAAGAGGTTCTCGGCCGCGGAGAAAGGGAAGGCTCGCCAGGAAGGGCCCAGCTCTCCTCCGGCCAAGCGTGGCCAGGGCCGCCCTCGCAAGCACCCTGTGGCCCCTGCCGCGGCCTCCCGTGGCCGTGGAAATAGCCCTCTGCGCAGCGGTGGGCGTCCGGCTGCCATCGAGAGGTACGTTGGGGCTGCACATCCCCCAAGGCCATGCTTCCGCTCGGTGGAGGTGCTGCCGGAGTTCGTCATGTGGTTGGCGGACCCGACCGGCACCTAGCTCCAGCTCCCCCGCTTCTTCATAGGTGAGCTTCTGGCTAGTGCCCCAGGCGGACTTTGGCTTCAGGCAGATGGTTGCTGCAGCAGGGCCTCTTGGGCTACCCTGGAGGTCTCCACCGTCGGGGAGGCGGCCTTGACTCACGGCTGACAAACATTTGCCCGCGTGCGCGGCCTGTGCCGACGATGCACTCTGCACTTCAAGTTCGACGGCGATGCCACCCTCTACGTGAGGGTGTTCAGGGAAGACGGCCGCCGCGCCGGATGCTACCCTGAAGATGATGACCGCGGCCGCGCGCCCAGCCCCGGCGTTGGCCGGGGTGAAGGTGGCGGAGGGCGCGTGGGCAGCGGGGCCCGATGCCCGCCAAGCTCTAGTGACTCCCTTTCGGATGGCAGCTCCTCCAGTGGCGGTCGCGACAAGCCCCCTCGTCACCGCGCTCGCCTGGGAGAGGGCAGCGGGTCGGTCCGACGCCACGCCTCGGCGAAGCGGGAGGCGGAATCCAGCTGAGCTCCGGAGGCAGTTTGAGCCTTCGCTGAGAGTTGGCGCCGGGCAGGTCGTGCCCCCTTTTGTTTTCCTTTCTTTCCTACGCAAAAAGAATGTAGTCTGGTCCCCCACGGGGGTGTGTTGAACTGTCGCTGTTTAATTGGTACGCTGTTTCTACCGTTTCTGCGCTATATTTTGTTCCGCATGCTTATGCGTGGAAATCACTTATCTTGGGGGGAAGCTTGTTGTGATCCTCGCCTCTTGAGGCTAGGGCCTTCTCGTGCGCCTTGTGTCCTGCAGGGTATTAGTCAGTGGGGATAATCTCTAGCCCTGGTAGCAAGGACAACTAACCCAAGTCCCGTGACTACGTCGCGATGCCCGTGGGGCACGGAATGGGAGGGGTGCTCCCGCAGCGGGCTCAGATAAGGAAGTTCCAAACCACCGGGGCAGAAAACACTCGCGAGGGTGCACGTGTTCCTCCCTCGTGAGACTTCACGCGAGAGAAAATGAAAACCAGCAAGTGAAACGGATGAGGGGTCGCGAGTTCGAAACGGTACCAGCTTCAGAAAAACTTCAAATAGGAACAAACAAGCTAACTGTGGAAAGCAAATGAAAGAAGCCGCGTCCGGCACCTAGTCTATTCTTCGACGTCTTCTCACCAGCGCGGAGCTAAGTGCTGCCACTGGGCGTAGGCGGGAGCCCCCGAGGCCCGAGGGCGGCACTCCGGAGACTCCGGGGCGTGTACAGCCCCACTCATTATTACGTGAGAGTGTCACGGGCGGCGAGCTTCACAGGCATTTGCCTTCTTCACAGGCACCGGGCCTTTTCCAAAACTCAGCCACTTCACAGGCATTCGCCTTCTTCACAGGCACCAGGCCTTTTCCCAAAACATAGCTTCTTCACAGGCACCGGACCTTTTCCCAAAACATAGCTTCTTCACAGGCATTTGCCCTCTTCACAGGCACCGGGCCTTTTTTAGGGGTAAAACCTTCGGAGGTGTTGGATGTTCCACGCGTTCTGGATGGGCACCCCCTCCTGGGTCTCCAAGCATGCGGAGCCGGGCCTGGAAACATGAACAACCTTAAACGGGCCCTCCCACATGGGAGAGAGCTTATGCAGCCCCTCCCTGGAGAGAACCCGTCTAAGCACGAGGTCCCCTACCTCGAGAGTCCTGGGGCGGATGTTGCGGCAGTGGTATCGCTGCAGTGCTTGTTGGTACCTTGCTGCCCGTAGCGCGGCTTCTTGGCGATGCTCCTCCCCCAGCAAGAGATCCATCCCCTGCATGGCGTCCTGCTGCACTTCGTCGAACGCCAGGACCCGCGCGGAACGATGTCTGACCTCGTGAGGGAGAATGGATTCAGCTCCATAAACCAGAAAGAATGGGGTCTCGCCAGTCGGCTTGGTTGCGTTCGTGCGGATTGACCATAGCACGGACTGGAGCTCGTCATACCAGCCCCTGCCGCAGGCCTCCAGCTTCTTCTTGAAGGTCCTGGTCTTGAGGCCCCTCAGGACCTCTGCATTGGCTCGCTCAGCCTGACCATTGCTTCGCAGGTGCGCCACCAAAGCGTAGCATATCTGTGTTCCAAGGTTAGCACAGTATGTTTTGAAGAGGTTACTGGTGAACTGCGAACCTTTGTCGGTGATGATGCGGTTCGGCACCCCAAATCGGCTCACGAGGCCCTTGATGAACTTGACTGCGGAGCCTGCGGGGATGGTGCGGACAGCTTCCACCTCAGCCCACTTGGTGAATTTGTCCACGGCGACGTAGAGGTAGCGGTAGCCCCCTGGCTCCCGAGGGAACGGGCCTAGGATATCCAGTCCCAGACCGCGAAGGGCCATGAGAGGGGTATAGTCTGCAGACCTCCCGCTGGCTGATGGATCTGCTTGGCATGGAACTGACAGGCCTCGCAAGCTTTCACCAGTTCCACAGCGTCATTGAGTGCCGTGGGCCAATAGAACCCGCTGCGGAACGCCTTGCCAACGAGAGTTCATGATGACGAGTGATGCCCACAGTCGCCACCGTGTATGTCTACAAGTAGCTCCTTCCCTTGCTCCCTGGAAATGCAACATAGGGACACATCATTCGGTCATCTTCGATAGAGCTCCCCATCCTTAAGGCAGTATGCTATGGCCTGTCGTGCCACACGCTCCGCTTCCTCCTCCTTTTTCGGCAACGTGCCTCGCGTCAGGTAACTCCTGAGCTCCATGATCCAGCACCCCTCCTGAGGTTCTAGCACCAGGAGCAGGCGTGCTCCTGATGTCGGGCCGCAGACCGGGGCTCCCGAGGCAGGCGGCTGGGGGAGCTCCCCCCGAGGCTGCGCCGTGCTCGACAGTGATGGCGTCACCGAGGGCTTGAAGAGCCGCTCCTCAAAGACGCCGGGCTCCTGAGGTAGCCACCTGGATGCCCTTTTTGCGATGTCATTAGCCTCTTGATTGGTGCCATGAGGCACATGCTGCAACTCCAGCCCCCAAAACTGCTGCTCCATCCTGCGGACCTCCGCGAGGTAGGCTTCCATGTCCTCATCTTTGGTTCGTATACTTTGTTGGAGAAGTTGACGAGGAGCTGCGAATCACCCTTGATGGTGAGGCGCTTCACCCCCAGGGCGACTGTGGCCTTCAGGCCTGCTATCAGGGTTTTTGCCTCCCGAGACTTCACCACAATGTCATCAACATAAGCCTCAGCATTCCTCCCGAGCTGCCGACCCAAGGCGATGTGCATCAGCCGCTGAAAGGTTGCACCAACATTGGGCAACCCAAACGGCATGCATGTATAGCAGTACACTCTGCACGGGGTCAGGAAGGCCGTCTTTTCCACATCTTCTACTGCCATCTTGATCTGGTGGTAGCCGGAGAAGGCATCCAGGAAACACAACAAGTCGCACTCAGTGGTGGAGTCGACGATCTGGTCGATGCGAGGGAGCGGGAATGGATCCTGCAGGCAGGCCTTGTTGAGGTTGGTGAAGTCAACACACATGCGTTCCTTTCCCCCCTTCATCGGCACGACAACAAGGTTAGCCAGCCAGTCTGGGTAGCGGACCTCGCGAATGACCCCCACCGCCTCCAACTTGCGGGTCTCTTAGACGATGAAAGTTAGATTCTCAGTAGACTGCCGCCTAGCCTTCTGCTTCACTGGGCGCATGTTGGGGTACACGTTGAGGTGATGCCTGATTACGCCCCTCGGGACCCCTGCTAGCTGATCAGGTTCCCACGTGAATACCTTCTTGTTCATGCACATGAATTTTACCAAGGCTTCCTCCTGTTCGGGCTCGAGGTTAGTGCCTATGGTGAAGGTGGCACTGGTAGATCCATCCTTGTCGACTAGTACCTGCTTGGTTTCTGCCTTGTCCTGAATGAATAGCTGCTTCTTCTTGGCCGGCGCAGCCCCCTTGGGTTCAGAGGCATCTGAGTCGGCGGGCTGCGTCCCCGCCGCGGCCTTGAAAGCGAGCTTGAGCGCTTGCAGCGCATCCCCGGTGTCTCCAGACACGGTGAGGACGCTGCTACTCCCGGGCATCTTCATGAGGTTGTATGCTGGGTGAGTTGCGGCCATGAACCAGGCTAGTGCCGGGTAGCCAAGGATGGCGTTGTATGGGAGGCCGATGGGGGCGATGTCGAAGTCGATTAGCTCCGTGCGGAAGTTGTCGTAGGTGCCGAAGGTCATCGGAAGGCGGATCTGCCCCAGGGAGCCGGCGGAGCCGCCTCCGACGCCCAAGAAGGGCCTGCTGGGCTGCAGCCGCTCCAGCGGTATGTGGAGAAGGCTGAAGGCCTCCACTGAGAGCACGCTGAGGCTAGCGCCGCCGTCGATGAGGGTCTTGGTGACCGCCACGTTGCAGATGGTGGGGGTGCATAGCATTGGGAGCGCGCCCGAGCAGGCCGAGTTGGAGGGGTGATCATCTGAGCTAAAGGCCAGATCGGCTTTAGGTGCCGCCCAACCCGGAGGCGCCCCGCGCGGCACGGAAGCAGCGCCGATCTGGCGGACGAATGACTTGATGTGGTGGCCTGAAGGTGGTGACTGCGAGCCACCTAGGAGAGCTGCGATGACTGGGTGCGCTGGTGCAGCGTACTGGGCGAGGAAAAGGCCGCGCAGCTTCCCCCAGGAGGCCACGGAAGCTGTTGGCAGGTGGAGCGGCCACATGTGCGGGACATCAGTGAGGGCCGTGGGAAACCAGTTGGCCATGACCCTGTCATCGCCCCCAGCCTCGAGGACGGCCTCCTCGTACGCCAGCAGGAAAGCCAACGGATCGGCCGCGCCGTTGTAGCGCGGTGGCATCTTCGGCTTGAACTTGTTCGTCCATTGCACCTGCCGCAAGGCGGGGGCCAAGGCTCGGAGCCCCCCGGCCCCCATGCTGGCGCCGGCGACCAGAGCGGGCAGCGCGTGGCCCATCATGAGGGCGAACTGCGATGCTGACGGAGAGCGGTTTGGCGGAAGAGAAAGCTCCGGCGCACCCCTACCTGGCGCACCAAATGTTGGATTTCGGGTTCTGGCAGACCCTTGAGGTTCGAACACTGGTGTGCACGCAGAGATCACACCTCCATCCTACTCGTGTCTCACCGCCTCGCCAGGATCTAAAACTACACGAAGAACAACACAAGGGACATGAGATTTATACTGGTTTAGGCCACCATTGTGGTGTAATACCCTACTCCAGTTTGTGGTGTGGTGGATTGCCTCTGGGGCTGATGAGGAACAGTACAAGGGGAGAACAGCCTCGCGAGGGTCTGTTCTTGGTTGGTGCGATGAACTGCTAGGGGGAGTTCAGTCGCCTCTCTCTCTATGTCTCAGATGCGGATCCGATCTCTCTACCCTGTGTGTGGCTAGTCCTATTTATAGGCGAAGGCCCCGGGCCTCTTCCCAAATATTGAGCGGGAAGGGCGCCAACAATTGGCCATTTTGAAGGGGAACATCTAGTACACTTATCCTGACTAAAGTTGGTCCTCGCCTGCCAAAGACCCTGGCGATGATGCTGGCTTGGGCTCCACGATGACCTCCGCTCTGCCGTCCTGCTGGTCTTGGTCTTGTTGCACCGGAATGGTTGCCTTTGCTTGATACCCTTGCCCGCGCTTGCCCCCTTTGCACAAAAGGGGAAACAAGGACTCTACGCAGGCCGGCGCCCGCCTGGCCTTGGTCGTCATGGCTTGCATCACTGGCACCTCGTGAGGTACCCCGCCTTGATCTCTCCGCCTCCTCGCGAGCCAGCCTGACGAGGCCGTGCCTAAGGAAGCCTCCTGTCGTTCGCCCCGCGAGGCTTGGCCCCTCGCGAGGGTCTTGAGCATGTGCTGATGAAGATGGGCTGTACTGGGCCACTCCTTGAGCCATGCCACAGGCCGCAGGCAGGCACGTCTGGGCACCCCCGTTCCCAGAATGCCGACAGGCGGGGGTACTTCTCTAACACACCCTACATTTTGGACAAGCGCGTCCCTAAGTCATGGTTCACCCCCTCCCATCGCCCCCTTTTGGCCATTCGAAATCCCAAGCCGCCATAACCTCTCCGCTCCAGCCGCAAAACCCCACCCTCCTCCGTCTGCCACCTCACCGCTGCCCAGCCGGAGCCTCTTCCCTGATGACATCGTCCACCGCAACAGCTCGATGTCCCTCGTCCACCTCCCCGGATGAGGATCCATCGTCCATCTCGTTGTCCCGCCGGTTCAGCCGCCCCGTCCTCCACCTCCAAGGAGCTACTACGACGATCGCCTCGTCTATCGCGGCTGCTCCATCCCCACAGCGCCGCCTTAACCTGCTCCACCGGAACCGCAGCATCCTCACCGACTCCTCGGACGAAGCCGAGGCCTACTCGGCGCCACCAAAGAGGTTGTACACTCATCGCATCGCACCTTCTCCTTAACTCGACCTCCCGGCGCCGACGGTGCTCCATCCCGCACCCCCATGGAGCGGCTCCCTTGAAGTCGGTGCCGCGGGAAACATCTCCACGACGGCTCTCCCCCAGTGTGAGGCCCCTTCGGCGGCGGCATCCATACCAGCCGGATCTGCTGCTGCTGCTGCTCCGGCTCTCGCTCGCTTGCTCGTGTTGCTGATGCTGCTAAGCTCCCGCTCGATTGCTCGCTCGCCCAGCTGCTGCTGCTGCTCTCCCTCTCGCTCATGCTGCTGCTCTGTTCTGATTTAGCCACACATCAGTCGACTGAAGCGACTTTTGGGTCAGTCGATTTTCAGGGGTTGGGGGGGGGGGCTCGCCGGAGTTAAGGAAGAACCACGTGCAGCGGGGACGGAGGCTCGCCGGAGAGGTACCCTACTATCTATCTTAGGGTTCAGGGGGGCCTAGAGGGCTGGCCGGGGCGGCGGTTGGGAGTTGTTTCGGGGCGGCGAGCCGGAGCTAGGGCCTGCGGTTCGGCCGATGGCGGCTGGCGGCTCAGGGGGGTGCAGGTTGAAGATGAACTGCAGGCCCTCCCTAAACTACATGTCAAGTGCCTCTCTGCTACCATTGCGTTCAGTTTCGACAGTAGCATTCAGATTCCACAGTAAATTTTAGTTTCGACAGTTAAGTTCAGAGTCAACAGTTTTTACCTCATCTGGTGTAGTCAGGTGGTTTTTGGTGATGTAAATTTTACATCTATTTTACATCATCTATTGGAGATGCTATTAGAATCCCACTTGAGATTGACGATGTCTGTCTTGTGTTGCTTCAACCTTGATGTCTTACGGCTCACCGGAGCTGCTCCAACGACAGAACGATCCATCACAACAGTGCAGTGCCCTGGACGCCATCTACAGATTCCTCAGATCTTCCTCCACACCTCCGTCAGCCACCTCTGCCTCAACTGCTTCAGCGACCAACCCAATGATGCTGAGATCGACACGGCTACGGCAAAGAGGTTCTACACTAGTTGCATCACTTATTACTATACATTCACGTCAATCCATTAGGGCTATTTTGGTTCAATGGAAAAACATAGCAATAGGGAATTTTCCAATGGCACTCTACTATTCAATTATTCATGCATTTTTTTGAAAGGAATGAAGCAAAACATCCACCTAGACCTACTTTTCAAAATCCTATGCATGAAAACAAGACCAAGTGCATTAGTGGCAGAATAACATTCTAACTATACATGCTTTCATATGGTTTCACTTTATTTTGGCCATGTTTCTTTGCATTCCTATGCTCTTCCAGTTCCTGTAAACCAAACACCCAAGTTGATAGAAATCCTGTGTTTACAATACCATGTGCATTCCTATCCTATTCCGGTGTTTTTCCTATCCCTGCGTTTTAAGAATCATGCAAGCCAAATGAGCCCTTACAGAATTACTTTAGTTACAGGTACGTGTCGAAGGGAACTTTTTGTGGTTTGTCCTGCTCCTGCCGCGGCGTCGTCCACCTCACCTGAGCTGCTCCATCGACAGAAGCATCCACCAAACCAAACATCACGACTCCTGACCGTCTTTCGCCGCCTCATATCTCCTTCCCTGCTGCCGGCACCCACCGCAACGGCATCACCATCATCGACTCAGCAGATGAACTTGAGGAGTACACGGGTCCACAAGAGAGGTCGCACTCTTTTGTTTCTGCTTATGTTATGCATTGCTTAAAATTACCTGCTACTTTATCATCCTGTTCACCTCTTGGACTCCAAGTCAGGTCCAAATTAATGTTCAAACTCGAGTTCTAAATTAGTTGTGGGGCACATATCGAGGCAGTAATGAATAGTCTATCTGTCTAATATCTGGTTCACCTAGGGTATGCCTAGGTTGTTCATCTTGGGTGGGAAACAAATAGTAAAGCAATCATCATCTTTCTTTTTATTAATTTAAAGCAATCATCAGCCTGCTATCATTATTTTTGGATCCATCCACTGGTTGTTACCATCACTATAAATTTCTACATGCTCTCCTTACATAATCTCACCATATTTTTTCCGTATGCATGTCAGATATTGTACATAGTCATGCTGAACATGTAGAGAAAAAGAGAAGAGTTTTGCACGGCAATACAATGTCATGCAGACATCGCTCCATGGTGGGTTCAATGGCAAACCCTCCCCACCCCTCTCCATTGTAATCTAGAGGAAGATATCTGTTCTGAGGTGGATTCAGACGCCACTAACTACTCCTATTTACCCCCCAAGGTGTTTGCTCTACCTTGGCATGTTGATGTTAGTCATATCATGCATATGTTGCCTTGCAGTGCCTACTTTTGACATCATATATGTCATCTACTAGTTTAGACATGTTCTGTAATGCCACCTGTTTAGTTTCTATATCATATATGGGAATTATGCAGTCTCATGTCTTTTAGCCATCCATAATATATGTGAAATGTGCAATGCCATCCTGATTAACCAGGCATAATATATTTGAATGATATCTTGCCCATCCTTTTCTTCATTACATTTCCTTTTGTTGACAATGTTTGTACATTAAACTACTCTTCCTGTGAATCAGTCATTTGGGTGGGAGATGGAAAAATCTGGAGTGAAAACAAGGCCTTCAGAGCAGACAGTGCTGCCTGTCGAAGCAGATCTCTTGTTGGGTCCCAATAGCTCCTCAGAGATGGATTCAGAGACAGATGACCAGTCCTATTCCCCTACCGAGGTGTATGCTCAAATTTGGCATGGTTATACTGCTCATATCATGCATATGGTGTCTTGCATTGCATAGTTTAGACATCATATACACAATATTCAACACCATGTCCTTAGTTCAGACATCATATCGAATGCCCTCTGCTTAGCATATAAATCACACATGTGAATTAAATGATGCAATCCTGATTACGTAGATACCATGTAGGTGAATTATGTCATGCGATCCTGTTTAGTTATTCATGATATCTTTGAATTATGTTATGCTATGCTATCCAGTTTAGATAGACATCATATATGTGAAATTATGTCATGCTATCCGTTTTAGTTAAACAATATACATGTCAACTATTTCATGCCTTTTTCCACACTATCTATTACATTTGTCTCTCATACAATGTCTGTACATTCAACTATGTTTCCTGTTTATCAGCCATTTGAATTGGAGCGGGTGATGCCAGTATCCAGCAGACTAAAAACACGGTCTTCAAATAAAACAGTGCTACCTCTTGGTGGAGATAGAACCCCGGCTGTACATGCACAAGAACCAGCCCTACCACACATAACCCCAACTCTCGCAGATTGTACCCCTACTGCGATGGACAGAGAACCAACTTCACCCAATCTAACCCCAATCCCAGCAGATAGTAACCCAGTTCCTGTTGTCACAACACCATCTCCACCATAGAGCTCCCAAACAAGATCAGTTAGTAAGGCAGCTCCAGTGCCCAAAGGGCCAGTACTACCACGGTGAACCCCAACTCCACCAGTTAGTACGCCTATTCCTGTGGAGGAAGCACAACCAGCTAGTCATAGTTTAGCAGCTATCACATTTGATGTTGTTAAATCGTATGTGCGTATCTTCCCATCTTGGAAATATTATAATGAAGATGAAGGAAAATACCAGTTGTAGGTGTTTGTCCAGGAGTTATGTGTAAGTAATGTTATTCATGGCAATTACTTTGCTTCGTCCCATACATCCTACCTCCATGATTGTTATAATACAGCAAATTTTCCCATTTTTCTCTATAGAGAAGGACCGATTTGGAAACTCAGGATGAGGTAACTTGTGCTAATACCTCTGCTATCTTCAAGAATGCTTGGTGGCAGTATCTGAATTACCTGAAGAAAACATACTTCACCGACAAAGAAACTCATAAAATTCCCTTATGTTCTCCTGAGACACATTTACTGGACGATGACTGGGAATGCCTTGTTCTGTACTGGTCCCGAACCAAGAATGTGGTAAGGCCTATGAGCTCATTTTCTATTTTTAAGTACTATATTCTTGCGTCTTACTGTACTTTATTCATGTAGAACAAGTGCCTAAACATGAAGAACGACTATTCTAGTTTAAGATTCCATTGCTATCATAGTTTAAAAAAGCGCTAGGCGTTAATTGTGCGTTTTGCCACCACCTTGGGCTTTACTGACCAAAGCGCATGCTTATGCGCAGTTATGCACAGATTAAGCGTAGTTATGGGCAATGCGTTTTGCCAATGCCTAGAGGCTAGGCGCGCCTTTTTAACTATGATTGCTATCGTGCATACTGCTATGCTCTTGTATCACTGTTTTTACTCATACAAACTTATTTTTAAATTGAAGGTTCCAATTGAAACTCCAATGGCACAGCAGGTATGTTCACGCATGTTTCTTTAATAGGTTTGCTCTTATCAATAGCTCCGTTGATTTCAATTTCAATTGTGTATACAGTTGACTTCTCATATCATTCATATTACTAGCATCACAACAGAGCCAATAGTGTTGTTGTACATGTAGACCCGTGGTACCCATCCGAAATCTTGTTGTGCCGTGTAGTTTCCCATGCTTTGTATTCTATCACTGCTGCTTTGTCTTGAACTGATATGATTTGAACCGTGTCTCTATTTTGATTTGGCAAGACAATGCAGTGATAATATGACATAGATATATGTTTGTTTGATGCTTTTATTATGTACTAGTACTTGGCAATAGAAGAATTGGTAGTTTAATCCTATTCACCTTACTAATGAACTGGTTCACCGAAATGAGTTTCATATACTAGTACATGCTAAACCTGTTATGTGTATGCTTGTTTCTTCTTTTAGAATGCTGACAGAATATTGGGGAAGAGTGCCTTATTAAGCAATGGTAAAGGAAGTAATGCAGATAAGGTTCAGGATAGTGACACATCCTTGTTGGTCTCCAACAAAGCTGATAAAACAACTAAGGAGTGACACATCCTTGTTGGTCTCCAACAAAGCTGATAAAACAACTAAGGAAGACTATCTTGAAGACAGTGAGACAACCCCAAAGTCCTGTCTTGGTTTAGTGTTCGAGTTACTAGCCAGTACCGGTTGCACAAGCTATTCAAACTCACTATCTGAATCAATTTGGTTTCTTGAGTCTCAACTACAAGCTGAAAGACATCGATCAGCTATGCTGCGACAAGAAGCGGAAGGACCGCGGAAGTCCCCGGAGCATTCAGATGCATACTTTCTGGTGCAACAGCAAGCGTTGGAGGATTTTAGCGCCAAACAGGACAAAGCTAATAAGCTTGCTAAGCTTATTGCCATCATGGTGGATACCCAGGATAACGTTTCTTGAGCTCTTCTGAAGTTGTTTTAGTTATGCTCTTGTTTTGTTTCCATGTTTATTTGCACTGGTGGCCAATTTTGACGGCCAGTGTATGTAATATGCTGCTTTGTTCCCTATATTTGCACTGGTGGCAAACTTTGATGCCTAGTGGATGTAATATGTGTGATAGCGGTAATAGGCTAGTGTTAATTGCTTGCTTATTTATTTCCTCATTGTCTTGTTTAGTTTTTTGCTTGTAGTCACTGCAGTTCTTTTTTTGTGTTTTTCTAGTGGCCACAATAGCCTATTTTTTGGTAACTAGGCCAAAATAATCATGGCAGCACACGGACTGTTGTAACCATGGGCCTCCTGCGAGCCATATGATCCATGGGCCTTCTACGGGTGTAGGATCCATTGGCCTTCTTTATGGGCCGTAGGGTCCATGGGCCTTCTACGGGCCGTAGGATCCATGGGCCTTCTACGGGGCGTATCATCATTTCGCCAATCATGGGCCGTACTATTCATGGACCATAATGGGCCGTTAATGGGCCCTATTTGATAACTGTATGAAAACAGCCCAACGGGTTTTTTTGACATGAAAACGGCCCAAAGTATTAACGGTCCACAAACGGGCCGACTGTAACGACAGGCTGAATTTGGCCCACAAGCATAAAATGACAGTAACGGGCCGTAAGTAACCGAATGCTGCAAATGAGCCCAAGAATAAATGGGCCCTGAGAAGGCCGAAAGATAAATTGGGCTGGAAACGGCCAAGTGGAATAATGAGCCGTTAATGGGTATAAAGTGATACACAATTCATTACGGGCCAGTTTCACCACGGACCGTTAATGGGCCAAGAGTTACAAAGGGCCTCATCTGGGCCGAAAGAAGTCATGGGACACACATGGGCCGGAAGTTAAAACAGGCTGGAATCATATTGGACGGCCCAGATGACGCTACTAGGCCTAATTCGGATAGGGCGTAATGGGCCCTGGGTTAGCGGGTTGTAAATGGGCTATATGTGGACAGGCCGTTAATAGGCTTTCCGTGGGCCGGCCCGCCACCTTTTGACCAAGTCAAATGGGTCGGCCTTTTCACAGGAATGGGCCTCTGTTGGGCTGTGCCACGTGTGGATGTATCATAGGCCCCTTGGGTCCAATGAGTGGATGACATCTGTCCCAACGGTGAGCCGTCATGTGTTTCCTCCAGCCAATGCTGATTTTACACGTGGAAAATCCCCATTGGTCGGGGTTGTTAATGGGTTATCGGATCCAAAACCGGACCCGATAGCTTAACGGCGTTCCGTTACAGTGGATGCCACGTGTCGGTCACCCTTGACGAAAGCACTTCTGTGACGCGCGATTTATCGTCATGGAAGTGGACACTTCCGAGATGATAATTTTGGTAATGTCATGGAACACTTCTACGACAACACAGGTATGACTATCTTGATCCTGTCATAAAATCTTCATGGATGTACATGCATGATAGAAAATGCGACCTACTGTGACAAACACGTATCATCACAGAAGTGTATTTTTTTGTAGTGCATGTTCATACCATTTGTGCCTTTCTACTTCACTTACTGCGCTACATTACTCAGGTTCGTATGTCCACTCCTGGGTACATGTCCGTCTCGTAGTTCCAGTCCCACGTGTTCTTCATATAGATGGACAATCCTTCCATGACACGTGCACCTTGATGCTAGATGTCTCCCGTGTTGGCAAAAGGATGAACAAAGCTCACGTAAAAAAAATAGAGTGGAAGAACATAGGTTCCCGACGACCGAGAAGGAGCAAGGAACCTCGTGGTGGAGCGTCTGCACTCATAATATTTAATATTATTTAGTGATATAAAATCATCAATCATCTGCACAGTGGATTGGAAGAGTACGAAACATGGCAGCCCAGTGTAGTTACATCATACTAGTACATGACTAACCCACGCTATCACCATATTTCTTGGCTTCCGTGCGACACCTATCTCTAGTAATCCAGCAGCCTATATCGCTTCTCCCTCCTCATCTCTCTCAAAGTGCGGCAGGCTGGCGTTTTTGCCATCTATTGAGGTCGGTTAACTCATCACATGTTAGCGACATGCCAAGAGCATTCTAATTTTTTTTCCTTTCACGTTCCGTTTTCAAAAATAAAAAAATTCTTTCACGTATGAATTTGACTGTATGCTTTGAGCAACTTGCATGTCCTATACTGCTCATGTTTGGATACTCCAACTTAGATAGAGGTTAGACGAACTCATGACTAACCCTGAACTAACTGTAGCCAAAGAGGTGTTTGGGTGACAGGGTTAGATTGACAATAAATGCACTTGATGGACAGAGAAAAGTGAGTTTTCAATGGTCCCAATGAGAACTATCTCCAGTTAGCACCTCTTGGGTGGGATAGTTCTTTTGGTGGGTTCGGTGCAACTTGCTCCAATTTAAACCCTCATGCTTGGATACATTAGGGCTATTTGAGCCCCACTAGCTCAAACTAACTCTAACCCATGGATCCAAACAAGGCCTATGGCCAGCCTCGACGCAGAGCAGTCACGTGCACCGGGAAGCGGCGCTCTGTCGGTCGTCGCGCCACTTCAAAGCCGGTGCCAGTGAGAGGTCGCCTCCTCTCTAGCTGTGCATTAATGCACTGACGCTCCTAGGCGATGCTGACAGTTTCACGTGGGAAGCGCGCGCTGGCAAGGGAGTATAGGTTTTGAACCGTTTCAGGTGTAGTACTGGTAGTTTGCAAAACTACCCAATTATTGCACTCAGTTTCCTAAGAAATTGTGATAAAAAACGTTACTCCACAGCCTGCTTCTCTTCTCCTTCCTCTTCCACAGCCCGCGCACGTCCGCGGGAAGTGACCGGTCAACCCTTATATAGGAGTGTTAGCATAAAAAGATGCATGCATGACCACTAAAATTTCCAGATTAAAGCGCCGCTCCGGGGGGAGTATGGCATATGTTGTTACCTTCGGCCGGGCCATGGCTATCAGGCGACGGCGACCAGAGAAGAGACGACGGGAGGGGAATGAATGCAGTTCCTGTTTGGGTTTGCTGTCCGGCTTAAATAAATGCGCAGCATCACGTGTACCCGCGGGTGCAAAAATTATAACATACATGTCTGCTTAAGTGGGCGTCATGTAACTGTTGTGTGTGTGTGAGATTCTGAGAGACAGAGTGCATGTGTGTGACTCTACTCTTCGGACATGTACTCAACCTTTTGCATCGGGATATAAGTATAATGCTGTTTACTTTAGCTAGTGATTTACGTGGCCATGTTAACGTGGTTGTGTAAAAAAATGTCATTTCCTGCTCGTGATTTGCGTTATATAATTACAAGCAAGATGCTTGTGCATTGCATGGAACATCAATATGCATTTTTTTACAAAACACCTGTTGTGATTGACCCATGCAGGAGTAATCCCATGTGTAAAAACTAATGATATCTCGAGAATTTTATTGGAAAACTGGTGTCTCGATAATGTCATCAAAAAATGAAAGATGAGAGATAAGGTGAGGAGGAGTGGAGGATGGTGGTGACTGGTGGTCGGAATGGGCGGAGGCATGGGGATGGACGGCGCCGGCAGGCAGCAGCGGCCAACATGCTAGATTGTTCCAGAGACTTCCTTTTTTAATTGCTGAGCAAGGAGGTTGTGGGAGATAAGGATGTGGAGAGAGGTGCGGGTATCTTATGTAAAATTATCATAATTTACTTTCTATCCGTCAGATATAGATCAGACGGTCTATATTACAAGATGGCAGGCACACCATCATCGCCAACTCGGTTTTTTATAAGGGTACAGATGATAAGTTTGCTAACTACTAAAGTAAAGTGGAATTTGTCCATGTTATACAAGTAAATTAAGGTGATTGTTTATCATACGGGTAAGGTTGGATGAAGGGTGGTAGGAACAAATGCTCCGCCTAGAGCATGTATGTGTGAGATGGAGTCTTAGTGTGTTTGTGTGTGTGTGTGGGGGGGGTGTGTGTGTGAGAAAGAGAGAGAGAGATGGAGTCTTAGTGTGTGTGTGGGGTGTGTGTGAGAGAGAGAGAGAGATGGAGTCTTAGTGTGTGTGTGTGAGGGTGTGTTTGTGTGTGTGTGTGAGAGAGAGAGATGGAGTCTTAGTGTGTGTGTGTGAGATAGATGGAGTCTTAGTGTGTGTGTGTGGGTGGGTGTGCGTGCGTGCGTGCCTGTGTGTGTGTGTGTGTTTGTTTGTGTGTGTGTGTGTTGTGGGGTCCTCAGTGGCGGATGTAATTTAAGTGTGCATGGCTTCATCATAGAGAGGTGATGTGTATGGCAGAGGCCACCAATGATGGGGTGCGAGAGAGAAAATGCCCGTAGAGAGGGAAGAGAAGGTGTGTGCGCGTGAGAGGAGTCGACATCAAGAGAACGTGTTTGTTCGAGAGATACCGAGGAAGACTACTATATATCGATGGTGCATGTAGGCGGGAATTAAATGAAGGGATGGTCTTATTGGTTTCGGGGATATAGGGGAAGAGTGAGAGGGGGGGGGGTAGCTAGAAGGAGATTGTTAAGTGTGAATGTGTGTTTTACCCATCCATGCAGAAGTTATGTGCACACAAGAAGAGAACGATTCGATGTGGCATTAGTGTTGAGGGTAATTAACTACATATGGAGACATAGAGATCTTGAACGTGCATGTGTGAGAGGTATACATGTATACGTGGGATGTGTGTGTGCATGCGCGCGCATGATCGAGATAGAAGAAAGAAGACATAAGTCATAAGATCAACGACATGGGATAGACGGATCGGTATGACAATATGCATGCATGTGAGAATGCAGGGAAGAAGGCCCGACAATTGAGCATGTGTTTTTGTCTTTAAGAGATAGTGGCGTGGGCTGGAGCATGCATCTATGGCGGGCAGAGGGAGTGAGGCACAACGATTGTGCAAAAGAGATCAACCTATAAATTCATATGTATGGAGAGACATATACATTGTAGGTGATAGGAAGCAAGACTCCGTGTGAGAAAGAAATGTTGACAGAGAAACTACAGATAGATACAGAGATGGTGATGCTAGCTAGAGGGACATCCGCTAGTTTGAGTGTTGGAGATGACCGCCGGGTGGTACAGAGGGTGAAGTTATATATGTGTGTGTGAGAGAGAAAGATAAAAAGAGGGCACTTGACTGCATGTAGAGAGAAACATATGTAGTGTGCGTGATAGGAAGCAAGAGTGAGGGCGAGAAAGAAGGTTGATGGAGAAATAGATAAACAGAAAGATAAAGATGCTAGCTAGTGTGCGTTAGAGATAGGAGTCGAGTGGATCAGAAGGCTGAGTTATGTGTGTGGGTGTGAGAGAGATAGAGAGAGGGTGCATGTGAGTCACATACAAACAGATATCAGAGAGAAATGAGATCCAGAGAGACGGAGTTTTGTGTCTGCGAGAGAGAAAGATATTTCACAACGAGAGTGATAGCTAGAGAGACATACGAGGGAACGCAAGATATCTCTAGGGAGAGAGGTGTGTGTGAGCGACATACAAGAGAACAATGGAGAAATATGAGACCCTGGGAGACAGAGTTTGTGTTTGTGTGTGAGAAAGAGATATTGAAGAGGAAGAGTCGTAGGTTCTCATATCTAAGGAGCGAAAGACATCTCTGTATGAGGGGTGTGCGAGTGGCACACATGGGAATAGTAGAGAGAAATGAGACCCCGGGAGACAAAGTTTTGTGTTTGTGTGAGAGAAAGAGATTCCACATGGAGAATCATAGTTAGAGACACATAGCAGGGAGCGAGATATACTTAGAGAGAGATAGAGTGATGAAGGTCGAGGGAGAGAGTACCGTCAGTGTGTTACGAAGATAAAAGATCATTGTCGACATACAGGTAGCACGAGAGATACCTGAGAGACGATGAACGCGTATAGGTCCAGAGAGATAGTCCTATATAAGCATGAGTGATAGCTATATGAGACGAATATCTGGATTAAAGGGGATTCAAATATTTAAACTGGAGATCACGACATCGATAATATCATAACGCAAATTGGTGTATCAAACATGCATATTCATTTGAATTTGGGCACACGTGTAATGTTATATAGTTTATCAATATTGGTGATCCATAGATTCTTCAATTACAAACAATGCATGGTTTATATGCAATTAATGTCTAAACGGGATTACACTATATGTTGCGTGTGTGAAACACATTATACATGTTTGAGAAGTAAAAAAACCCGCATGAAACACACATTAATTGGAGACAGTTAGCGAGGAATGCATACATTGGATTTCAACATAAAGTGGTTTCAAATATTTGAAAATCCAAATTGATGGATACAACCTTATGAATCTGAGATCATGCCATTTGTAAACCATATTTATGTATAAATGGTGTTGTGCTTTTGAAAGTATATATAAAAAATGATGTATATAGAATGTAATTCCAATTGAAAATGGATCCCGCCCGAAAAAAATAGAATACAAACGGGATTCGAATTGAGTTGGCACGGTAAACGTGCACTCTGCAAAATTTGAACGAAGCGGGGAAAGTCGCAGTAACCGCCCGAAACCAAAATCTGCGAGATGGAAATCACTACTGCCTATCCCTGCCACGCAAAGCCTATCTGCTGGATTTCTATAGGTTTCGATAGGGGTAGGTTTGTAATTTCACCCAAACGTGACGTAACCGCCTCTCACCCGGATTCATACACGGTGGGCGCCAAAACACAGTGTGTCCTCGGCCGAAATCGACTCCCTCCCCGATTCATACACGGTGGGCGCCAAAAACAAACTCTCGTCGGCAAATATTCGGTGTATGCGAGATTACCGTCCTATCCCCAACCGACTAATGTTGCTGTGATGTAGAAATTTGAAACGGGGGCTAAGTTTGTAAATTTCCTCGCATTTGAGACAAGGCGCCCTGAATACATGGTTCCCCCTTCCTCTCTACCTCCCTTTTCCCCATTCGTACTCCGTGGGCGCCAAAACACCCTCTCCACCCCACCTCCTCCGTCCGCCACCCCATCCACCGCCGTCCTCCTCCACCATGCCGGAGCTGATACCCCGACGCCGCCGTCCATTACAAGAGATCGACCTCTCTCATCCACGGCTTCGGACCGGGATCCTTGCATCCCATCATCTCGCTTCATCCCCACCGTCGTCCACCTTGCCAGCTGAGGGAGTCCTGGATTAGGGGGTATCCGGACAGCCAGACTGTGTGCAACGTCTGGACTATTGAAGCGTGAAGATACAAGACTCAAGACTTCGGCCCGTGTCCGGATGGGAGTCTCCTTTGCGTGGAAGGCAAGCTTGGTGATCCGGATATTGTGTTTCCTTCCTTGTAACCGACTCCATGTAAACCCTAGCCCTCTCCGGTGTCTATATAAACCGGAGGGGTTGGTCCTTAGAAGGCCGATCACAATTACAATCATACCATCATAGGCTAGCTTCTACGATTTAGCCTCTATGATCTCATGGTAGATGTACTCTTGTACTACCCATATCATCAATATTAATCAAGCAGGAAGTAGGGTTATACCTCCATCGAGAGGGCCCGAACCTGGGTAAACATCTGTGTCCCTTGCTTCCTGTTACCTTCAGCCTTGATGCACAGATCGGGACCCCCTACCCGAGATCCACCAGTTTTGACACCGACATTGGTGCTTTCATTGAGAGTTCCTCCGTGACGTCGCCGCAAGGCTCGATGGCTCCTTCAATCATCGTCCACAACACGGTCCAGGGTGAGACTTTCCTTCCCGGACAGATTTTCGTGTTCGGCGGCTTCGTGCTGTGGGCCAACTTGCTTGGCCATCTGGAGCAGATCGATAGCTACGCCCCTGGCCATCAAATCAGGTTCGGAAACCTGAACTACACGACGGATATCCGTGGAGACTTGATCTTCGACGGGTTCAGGCCCGCGCCAGGAGCACCGAACAGTCACAACGAGCATGGCCTAGACCTGCTATCGGCCGATGCTCGGGATATCACCCCTCCAGCAGCCCCGGACTTAAATCCGGAGCAGGCTGCGTTGCCTAGGGACGGAGGGATGGACCCCGCCCCGCAGGCCGTACCCTCATCGGCAGTGGAGCCGAACACATGCCTCGCTTCTAAGGAAGCCTGTGACTCCGGACCCCTGGATTCGTATCCGGTTGTAGGATCCAGTCCGCGTGTTCCCGAGCCCGCCAAGCCTGGCTGGGCTCTGGTAATGGAGTTCACCGCTGCAGACATCTTTCAACACTCGCCCTTTGGCGACATGCTGAACTCATTAAAGTCTCTCTCCCTTTTAGGAGGCTCCCGACCGAACTATGTCCGGCTCGAGTGGGAGGCAGGCGACGAAGGAATTCGCTGCCCACCCACCACCCACTTTAGAGCCACGATCGATGATTTAACCGATGTGCTTGACTTCGACTCCGAAGACATCGACGATATGGACGACGATCCAGGAGAATTACAGGAGCCACTGCTCACAAGGCGGTGGACGGCCACCTCTTCATACGATATATATATGGTGGACACTCTGAAGGAAACTAATGGCAACGAGGCAACGGAGGATAACCCCTCGGGAAGAAAAGTAAAGCATGGGCGTCGTCGGTGCCGCTCCAAGCCCCGCCACAATACCGGCCCTGGAGATGAAAGTAATCCGGGTGGCACCGAAGAGGAATATGACCCTGACCAGCCCGCCTTCGAGCAGGACGAACAGGAAGATGAGCAGGTCAACCCAGAAGAACAAGCGACAAACGCATACCCAGAGGAGGACAACTACATGCCCCCCTCCGAAGACGAGATTAGCCTCGGTGACGACGAATTCGGCGTGCCCGAGGACCCCGTGGAGCAGGAGCGCTTCAAGCGTAGGCTTATAGCAACTGCGAGGAGCCTGAAGAAGAAGCAGCAGCAACTCCAAGCTGATCAAGACCAGCTCACAGATAGATGGACTGAAGTCCTAGCAGCCGAGGAATATGAACTCGAACGCCAAACGGCTGACCAGCCACCCCGTGGCCGGGATAAAATGGGATATCAGCCGGATACCAGCCCGCACCCCCACACCGATACACTACGACCCAGGGCAACATGCAAGACCTGCAAGATATTCTGGAAAATAGAGCAGGACAACCAAGATCGATCTACGGATCGCGGGGGCGCGCCCCGCCGCACGACGATGACCGTCGCGCCGGATACATCATCAACAAGTTTGGCCGGGCCAAACACAGCAACCCAGACCAATTCGAGTTGCGTAGCCACATAGCCCGGCACAGAGGCGCCGCACACCCTCTCTGCTTCACTGACAAAGTAATGGATCATGAATTCCTAGAAGGGTTCAAACCCGTAAACATCGAATCATATGATGGCACGGCAGACCCCGCAGTATGGATCAAAGATTTCCTTCTCCACATTCACATGGCGCGTGGAGATGATCTACACGCCATCAAGTATCTTCCCCTTAAGCTCAAAGGACCAGCCCAGCACTGGTTAAACAGCCTGCCAGCAAATTCCATTGGCAGTTGGGAAAACCTGGAAGACGCATTCCTCGACAACTTCCAGGGCACATATGTGCGACCACCGAACGCTGATGACCTAAGCCACATTACTCAACAGCCCGGAGAGTCAGCCAGGAAATTTTGGACTCGGTTCCTAACTAAAAAGAACCAAATAGTCGACTGTCCGGACGCTGAAGCCCTGTCGGCTTTTAGGCATAATATCCGTGACGAATGGCTTGCTCGACACCTCGGCCAGGAAAAACCCAAGTCCATGGCAGCTCTCGCAACACTAATGACCCGCTTTTGTGCGGGTGAGGACAGCTGGTTGGCCCGTGGCGGCACCACGCCACATTCCGGCACTTCGGACGGCCGCGATACTAATGGCAAGCTGATGTCTACTACACAACCTTCTTCTTGTAGACGTTGTTGGGCCTGCAAGTGCACAGGTTTATAGGACAGTAGCAAATTTCCCTCAAGTGGATGACCTAGGGTTTATCAATCAGTGGGAGGCGTAGGATGACGATGGTCTCTCTCAAACAACCCTGCAACCAAATAACAAAGAGTCTCTTGTGTCCCCAACACACCCAATACAATGGTAAATTGTATAGGTGCACTAGTTCGGTGAAGAGATGGTGATACAAGTGCAAAATAGATAGTAGATAAAGGTTTTTGTAATCTGAAATAATAAAAACAGCAAGGTAACTAATGATAAAAGTGAGCGTAAACAGTATTGCAATGATAGGAAGCAAGGCCTAGGGTTCATACTTTCACTAGTGCAAGTTCTCTCAACAATAATAACATAGATAGATAATATAACAAGCCCTCAACATGCAACAAAGAGTCACTCCAAAGCCACTAATAGCGGAGAACAAATGTAGGGATTATGGTAGGGTACGAAACCACCTCAAAGTTATTCTTTCGGATCAATCTATAAAAGAGTTTGTACTAGAATAACACCTTAAGATACAAATCAACCAAAACCCTAATGTCACCTAGATACTCCATTGTCACCTCAAGTATCCGTGGGCATGATTATACGATATGCATCACACAATCTCAGATTCATCCAACCAACATAAAAGTACTTCAAAGAGTGCCCCAAAGTTTCTATCCGAGAGTCAAGAACGTGTGCCAACCCCTATGCATAGGTTCCCAATGTCATGAAACCCGCAAGTTGATCACCAAAACATACATCAAGTGGCACATGATATCCCATTGTCACCACAGATAATCACGGAAAGACATACATCAAGTGTTCTCATAAAGACTCAATCCGATAAGATAACTTCAAAGGGGAAACTCAATTCATCACAAGAGAGTAGAGGGGGAGAAACATCATAAGATCCAACTACGATAGCAAAGCTCGGGATACACCAAGATCGTGCCATAGAGGGAACACGAGAGAGAACACGAGAGAGAGAGATCAAACACATAGCTACTGGTACATACCCTCAGCCCCGAGGGTGAACTACTCCCTCCTCATCATGGATAGCACCAGGATGATGAAGATGGCCACCTGTGAAGGATCCCCCCCTCCGGCAGGGTGCCGGGAAGGGCTCCCGAGAGGTTTTTGGTGGCTACAAAGGCTTGCGGTGGCAGAACTCCTGATCTATCTTCTGTTCTGGAAGTTTTAGGGTACAAGAGTATATATGGGTGCAGGGGGTACGTCGGAGGAGCTACGGGGGCCCCACGAGGCAGGGGGGCGTGCCCGGGGGGTGGGGGGTGGGTGCACCCCCCACCCTCGTGGGCAGCCCGTATCTCCCCTAACGTGCACTCCAAGTTCCCTGGGTTGCTTTCCTTCCAAAAATAAGTTCTCCAGTTGATTTCGTTCCATTTTGACTCCGTCTGATATTCCTTTTCCCCGAAACACTAAAATAGGCATAAAACAACAAATCTGGGCTGAGCCTCCGGTTAATAGGTTAGTCCCAAAAATAATATAAAAGTGGATAATAAAGCCCAATATTGCCCAAAACAGTAGATAATATAGCATGGAGCAATCAAAAATTATAGATACGTTGGAGACGTATCACAAGCCATGGCGCAACAGACATAAGAGACAGTACAACGATGACAACGCCGAAGACACGACAGTCAATGCCGGATTCAGCAGACCTAAGTCCGATCAGCAGAAAAAGCCGTTCAAAAGAAATAATCAGGGATCGTCCAGTCTGGACCGCATACTGGAGCGCTCGTGCCAAATTCATGGCACCCCGGACAAGCCAGCCAACCACACCAATAGAGACTGCTGGGTGTTCAAACAGGCCGTCAAAATAAACACCGAAAATAAGGACAAGGGGCTGCACAACGACGATGACGAAGAGCCCCGGTGTCCGAACACAGGGGGTCAAAAGAAATCCCCCCCCCAAGTGAAAACGGTCAATATGATCTACGCCACTCATATCCCCAAGCGGGAACGGAAGTGAGCACTACGGGACGTCTATGCGATGGAGCCAGTCGCCCCCAAATTCAACCCATGGTCAGCTTGTCTGATCACCTTTGATCGTAGGGATCATCCTACTAGCATCCGTCACGGCGGCTCAGCCGCATTGGTCTTGGACCCGATCATCAACGGATTCCACCTCACGCGAGTCCTCATGGACGGCGGCAGCAGCCTGAACCTACTTTATCAGGACACAGTACCCAAAATGGGCATTGATCCCTCAAGGATCAAGCCAACCAAAATCACCTTTAAAGGTGTCATTCCTGGAGTAGAGACCCGCTGTACGGGATCTATAACATTGGAAGTGGTCTTCGGATCTCCGGATAACTTCCGGAGCAAAGAGTTAATCTTCGATATCGTCCCTTTCCGTAGTGGTTACCACGCACTACTCGGACGAACTACATTCGCTAGATTCAACGCGGTACCACATTATGCATACCTCAAGCTCAAGATGCCAGGTCCGCGCGGGGTCATAACAGTAAACGGAAACATGGACCGCTCTCTCCGTACAGAAGAGCATACTGCAGCCCTCGCGGCAGAAGTACAATGCGGCCTCCTCTAGCAAACCTCCAATCCGGCGACGACAACCTCAAGCACCGTCAAGCGAGTCCGGAGCACCCAGCAACAGGATCATCAGGAATGCCAAGAGCGTGATTAGCAGTCCGGCCTCCACTCAAGCCCCATCAAAGCAACATTTGTGCCATGCGTACACAACTACGCACTCAAGATACCATGGGCATAGGCGGAGGCGCATCAACGACTCAGTCAATAGTGCGGGTAACCGCCAAATACCTTCATAATCTTTCCCTCTTACCTTTTAGGACACCGCTTTTGTGCAACATCCTCAGAAGAGCCGAATTGCCGGACTTACATGGGAGAGACATCCAAAGAGGCAACAGACGTTGTGCACAGAAGGAAATACCCAGGTGGAATCTATTTACGATCATTATACCTGTTTTATCTATCTGTACACAGCCTGCCCCTGGACATGACATGTCAAATAGTCCTATTTATCTCTGCTTAATGCATCCATTGTAAACATACGCTTAACGTATTATTCGTCAATGGGAGATCATATATAGCGTCAGCTTATTGTTCTTATTTGAGCATTTTTTCTCTTATAAATGTTTATTTGATATTGCATCCGTACACCTTGGTACGGTCAGTTTGCCAGGGGCTTCTCACGGCGCCCCGTAATATGGCAAGTTAAGTCTGAACACTTTCAACAGTGCGGTACCCCGAATTTATAGAACTATATGCATCAGCTCCGAATCATGTCTTGGGTCTACAATTGGGATAGCCCGGCTCCCTTGTTTTTGTGCCTTACGTTCCATTATATCGGCTAAGGTAGCGCAGGGAGAACTACTGCGATTGTGTCTCGGTTCTTCCGGACGAGCACCTCAGTAGAGAAAGCCGAAAACTAACCGGCATGATGTGGTGAGAGCTAGTCGCTGTTTGAGAGGTCCTAAAATCCTTGAAAGTTTTCCGCTTTAGGCGATAAATCATCTTTGTCCGATATAGGCGTGTATAGCGCCCCAATTCGGCCGTCCGGATTTTAGGGGCTTCGCCGAAATTTAAAATCATAGACTTCTATGGCTAAGTGAAAGTTATAAAGCTGTATAGTCTGATTGCCTTGTTCACTGCGCCGGACACCTCCTTAAGGGACCAAACACTTGGATAAAGAGTGTCCGGGTTTTCCATGAACACCCCAGTACTAGTTATGTGGGGGCGGAAGCCGATGACTGGCCTACTTTTAGAGTTTTATAAACAACTGCACAGAAGGTAATATTTTAAATAGCAAAAGCGCTACATAGCGCAAGTAACTTCGTCTTTAAATTACAAACATGACAGAAGTGAATTCATTCAAAAATGGTGTCCTTGGTACACTCATCGACCACGAGACGAGCACCCTTCATAACGCCATAATAGTACATCTCGGGATGGCGATGCGCCTTGCCCTCCGGCGGCCCGTCCTTGACCAGCTTCTCCGCATCCAGCTTGCCCCAATGCACCTTGACGCGGGCAAAGGCCCGGCGGGCACCCTCGATGCAAACAGATTGCTTGATCACGTCAAGCCGCGGACAGGCATCCACCATCCGCTTGATTAGGCCAAAGTAGCTAGTGGGCAGGAGCTCACCAGGCCACATCCGGACTATGAAACCTTTCATAGCCAGTTCGGCCGCCCTGTGGAGTTCGACCAACTACTTTAGTTGGTCACTCAGAGGCATCGGGTGTTCGGCCCCGGCATACTGGGACCAGAACAACTTCTCCATTGAGCTCCCCTCCTGGGCACGATAGAACTCCGTAGCGTCTGATACGCTGCATGGCAGATCTGTGAATGCCCCTGGAGAGCTCCGAATTCGAGTAAGTAAAAGAAACGCCTCCTCCACATGTTTGCTTTGCATAAAGAACTTCTTACCCGCTGCTATCTTTTTTGCCTCCTGGATCTCCTGCTATGCTTTCTCGGCTTCAGCCTTGGCGTCTTTCAAATTCACAAGGGCCTTCGCAAGCTCGGCCTCTTTCATCTTCAAATCATGCTCCACGGACTCGCACTTCTTGCCGAGGTCCTGGAGCTCTGGCTGTAACTCGCCCACTCTAGCACTTTGCTTTTCGCACTCCTTGCACTCCAAGGCCGCTTTGTCTTTGACCTCAGACAGTGCTTTCTTCAGGGACGCCACTTCGGCGGTGGCCCCTGTTACACAGTCACGACACTTTGGCGTTATACTAGCCAATTTTGCCTATCTTTAAATACATGCGAGCGGGGAATCGCTTACCTTTATTCTCCTCGAGCTGCCTCTTCGTGAGGCCGAGCTCTCTCTGTGCCTGCTCCAGGTCCCGCTTCAGTTCGGCAACCTCGGCAGTACGGGCAGCAGCAGCAAGCAGCACAGCCTGCTTATGCACACGATATTTATTGTTAGACTCTTGCGGATTATAATTGACCCTCGTTTGGTTTTTCTTTCCGACCACCAAACTGAGTATCAGGGGCTACTACCTATCAGGTGGTAATTTTATACATATTTATTACTTACCTCAAAGCCTCTCAAGAGGCTGGTGCAAGCTTCGGTTAGTCCGCTCTTGGTGGACGAAACCTTCCGAATCACCGAACTCATAAGAGTACGGTGCTCCTCATCTATGGAAGCCGCGAAGCGCTTCCAGCAGACAATCCGGCGCCTCGGGTGCACCGGAAGTCCTCGATGCAGACGGCTCGCCCTCCCTAACGAGGGGCTGTCCGCCTGAGTTCGGAACCGTTGAAGGTTCCTGGACAGTGTTCGTCTGAGAGCCCGGCCTATTGTGGCTCTCATCGACACGATCTGCGGGGATCTTGAACCCCGCGCATCCGATGTCTGGGACCCCACCTCGGGGTGTCTCCAGAGTCACCTCCCCCCGCTCTAGGAGCCTTCGGGGCAACACCTCCGTGTCATCTGCGGGTTGAGGAGTAGTGGCTGTCGGAAGTGAATTGATCTCCGAATCACTCAGGGACCCGGAGGAAGACACTTCGGGGTGAGCCCTGGCCGGACTGCACATATGTTCGGCGTTAGACAAAAGCTATAGAATGAAGTTATGATGGAGTGCGGACACTTACTATCACACTGGGGGCTTCCCCCTGGGCAGCCACCCCTCCTCATCATGAGCGGCCGTGGCGGAGTAGTCTGGAAGGGACACCTTCCCCTTCTTGGACGCCCGAGCCTCCCCTCCGGGGGGGGGGCTTTTCTCTTCTTCTCCCCCCAGTGCGGGGAGGTGGAATTTCTTCTTGATCCCCCCTCCTCCGCGGGAGGAATCTGTCTCGTCGTCATCAGATGACAGGGGTATGACGGCCTTGCGCCGAGGGCCTTTTCCGGCCCCCTGGTCCGCCTCCCCGGTCCCCTCATCCTTTTCGGATGGGGCGTCTTCTTCTTCTTCATCCCCCCCTTCGTGGGAGGAGCCTGCCTCGTCGTCTTAGGACGAGGCTTCTGGCATAACCTTACGTCGAAGACCCTTTCAGATCCCTAAAGCCTTCTTCTCGGCCTTCTTCTCCGGCACCTTGTACGGCGCCGGGACCAGCATCTCCGTCAGGAGAGAATCAGCTGGGCCTTCTAGCAATGGAGCCGGACAGTAAACCTTCTCCGCTGTCTCCACATAATCCTGAAGCAAACATGCATAACTACTTAAGGCTCTCCCATGAATATATTGGGAAGAACCAGGTCCGGTGGTAGTCTGAGAACTCACCTGACTAGGAGCCCGCACGGCGTGAAGCCCGCGGTCCTCGGATGTGGGAGGAGGTACTTCAGAGGCCTTGAACAACACCTTCCATGCGCCTTTGTGCGTCATGTCATAGAGCTTCCAGAGCGTCTGGTGTTCGGCCGGGACGAACTCCCACAGATTGACTGCCCGCCTTTGGCAGGGCAGGATCCGGCGAACAAGCATGACCTGGATCACGTTGACAAGCTTGATGTTCTTGTCCTTCATGCTTTTGATGCATGTCTGGAGTACGGTCAGCTCCGTAGAATCGCCCCAGGACAGGCCCTTCTTTTCCCAGGAGGTGAGCCGCATGGGGGCTCCGGATCGGAACTCGAGGGCCGCTGCCCAGTTGGTGCCGCATGGCTTGGTGATGTAGAACCACCCCGACTGCCATCCTTTTACGGTCTCCATGAAGGAACCGTCCAGCCAGGTGATGTTAGGCATCTTTCCCACCATGGCCCCTCCGCACTCTGCTTGCTGGCCGCTTACAATCTTCGGCTTCACGCAGAAGGTTTGCAGCCGTAGGCCGAAATGAGGCCAGATGCGAAGGAAGGCCTCGCATACAACGATGAATGCCGAGATGTTGAGGACGAAGTTCAGGGCTAGATCATGGAAATCTAGCCCGTAGTAGAACATGAGCCTGTGGACAAAGGGATGGAGTGGAAATCCCAGTCCACGGACGAAGTGGGCGACGAATATGACCCTCTCGTGGGGGCCTGGGGTCGGAATGACCTGCCCGGCGTCCGGTATCCGGTGCTCTATGTCCGTGGCCAAGTATCCCGCCGCCCAAAGATTTGTGATGTGCTTCTCCTTGACGGTGGAAGCCACCCACTTGCCTCCTGCTCCAGACATGTTTAGCTGTGTGGAGAAGTCTTGGGCTTGGGCGCTGGAGCTCGAGGGGGCAAGAGTGGGCAAAGAAGGAAGAAGGCGTGGGCGAAAATGGGGAAATCTTATCCCTTTATAGAGGCGCCGAAAGCGGTGCGCCTCCCCACTTGCCTGTTGGGAATCGCTTGTTTCCCAAGCACCACGATTGATGGCGTGGCGGGATTACCCATACCCGTATTGATGAGAATCCTGTGATAAGGGGACATGATCTCTGCTTCGACAAGACGTGTCAAAGAAACTGCCTCGCAATATGCGCTGTAGCTGGTTGCGGGAAAACGGTTCGAATAATGATCTGGCCATAATGACATGTCACGTCGTCAGAATAAGTTGTCAGCAGATTGCATTTGTGAAATATCATTCTCTCTACAGCGGTGTGTAAAGATCATTTTGTGGATCCGAACACGATTCAAGTGTTCAATAATTACTTTGGAGTATTCGGAGAAGGAACCCGCCTTGCAATGCCGAAGACAATACTACGCGCCGGACTCATCATCATTGAAGCCTGGTTCAGGGGCTACTGAGGGAGTCCTGGATTAGGGGGTATCCGGACAGCCGGACTGTGTGCAACGTCCGGACTATTGAAGCGTGAAGATACAAGACTCAAGACTTCGGCCCGTGTCTGGATGGGACTCTCCTTTGCATGGAAGGCAAGCTTGGCGATCCGGATATTGTGTTTCCTTCCTTGTAACCGACTCCATGTAAACCCTAGCCCTCTCCGATGTCTATATAAACCGGAGGGGTTGGTCCTTAGAAGACCGATCACAATTACAATCATACCATCATAGGCTAGCTTCTAGGGTTTAGCCTCTACGATCTCATGGTAGATCTACTCTTGTACTACCCATATCATCAATATTAATCAAGCAGGAAGTAGGGTTTTACCTCCGTCGAGAGGGCCCGAACCAGGGTAAACATCTTTTTCCCTTGCTTCCTGTTACCATCAGCCTTGATGCACAGATCGGGACCCCCTACCCGAGATCCACCGGTTTTGACACCGACACCGGCGCCGCTCCTATGACCGTCTCGTCCACCGCGCCCCGCCGCCACCATCTACCCTCCTAGATATGCTTCCACACCGCTGACAGCCATCGCTAACGCAACACCGTCAAATTCTCACCAGATGCATACACGGCGCCATACCAGAGGCGATACTCTTTCGTATCTGCTCAAGTGATTTATCGCAGCAAGAAAATAGATCGCCACTGCTTTACTCTGATTTCTTGTCCATCACTTACTTGCTAGTTGAAAGCAAACATTGGTTGCGAAGTTGCCTTTGTACGGTTTGCACCTTCAGATCCGCCATGGCACGCTCAACACTATACTCCCAATGCTTATGGTTTCACCCTTTTATATTCCACACTAGTTAAATCACAGTAGACTAAATTTCAAAATTGGGTCAGTCGATTTTTCAGAGCTCGCCGGTGCGAACGAAGGTGCTCTGGTGGGGACGGTGGTTGTGGGGGGGGGGGCAGTGGTGGGGCCTCGCCGAACGAAGAAAACTCGATGCGGGTGGGGGCGGGGGTGGGGGGTGGGGGTGGCGGAGGAACATGAGCGGTGGGGGTCGGTGGTCCGGCCGGCGGCCCGTGCGGTGTTCTGTATGAGAAGAATCAGAGACGAGGAAGAAGAAGGGTTAGGAGATGTAGAATCTTCATCCAACCGCCTGAAATGGTTGAGAGACAGCAGGGAGTTGCATTCTTAATGCGCTCTTGTTCATCATGTGTGGGCATTGCGCAAAGAACATTTTATTATCCAAAATCTGCTTGCTCTTAGCATGTAACTCTTCCGTTCTTGTTTAATAAGTACACTCTCCATTCCTAAATACAAGTCTTTGTATAGATTCCACCATGGACTACATATGGAGCAAAAGAAACGCCTCCTCCACATGTTTGCTTTGCATAAAGAACTTCTTACCCGCTGCTATCTTTTTTGCCTCCTGGATCTCCTGCTATGCTTTCTCGGCTTCAGCCTTGGCGTCTTTCAAATTCACAAGGGCCTTCGCAAGCTCGGCCTCTTTCATCTTCAAATCATGCTCCACGGACTCGCACTTCTTGCCGAGGTCCTGGAGCTCTGGCTGTACCTCGCCCACTCTAGCACTTTGCTTTTCGCACTCCTTGCACTCCAAGGCCGCTTTGTCTTCGACCTCAGACAGTGCTTTCTTCAGGGACGCCACTTCGGCGGTGGCCCCTGTTACACAGTCACGACACTTTGGCGTTATACTAGCCAATTTTGCCTATCTTTAAATACATGCGAGCGGGGAATCGCTTACCTTTATTCTCCTCGAGCTGCCTCTTCGTGAGGCCGAGCTCTCTCTGTGCCTGCTCCAGGTCCCGCTTCAGTTCGGCAACCTCGGCAGTACGGGCAGCAGCAGCAAGCAGCACATCCTGCTTATGCACACGGATATTTATTGTTAGACTCTTGCGGATTATAATTGACCCTTCGTTTGGTTTTTCTTTCCGACCACCAAACAGAGTATCAGGGGCTACTACCTATCAGGTGGTAATTTTATACATATTTATTACTTACCTCAAAGCCTCTCAAGAGGCTGGTGCAAGCTTCGGTTAGTCCGCTCTTGGTGGACGAAACCTTCCGAATCACCGAACTCATAAGAGTATGGTGCTCCTCATCTATGGAAGCCCCGCGAAGCGCTTCCAGCAGACAATCCGGCGCCTCGGGTGCACCGGAAGTCCTTGATGCAGACGGCTCGCCCTCCCTAACGAGGGGCTGTCCGCCTGAGTTCGGAACCGTTGAAGGTTCCTGGACAGTGTTCGACTGAGAGCCCGGCCTATTGTGGCTCTCATCGACACGATCTGCGGGGATCTTGAACCCCGCGCGTCCGATGTCTGGGACCCCACCTCGGGGTGTCTCCAGAGTCACCTCCCCCCGCTCTGGGAGCCTTCGGGGCAACACCTCCGTGTCATCTGCGGGTTGAGGAGTAGTGGCTGTCGGAAGTGAATTGATCTCCGAATCACTCAGGGACCCGGAGGAAGACACTTCGGGGTGAGCCCTGGCCAGACTGCACATATGTTCGGCGTTAGACAAAAGCTATAGAGTGAAGTTATGATGGAGTGCGGACACTTACTATCACACTGGGGGCTTCCCCCTGGGCAGCCACCCCTCCTCATCATGAGCGGCCGTGGCGGAGTAGTCTGGAAGGGACACCTTCCCCTTCTTGGACGCCCGAGCCTCCCCCTCCGGGGGGGGGGGGCTTTTCTCTTCTTCTCCCCCCAGTGCGGGGAGGTGGAATTTCTTCTTGATCCCCCCTCCTCCGCGGGAGGAATCTGTCTCGTCGTCATCAGATGACAGGGGTATGACGGCCTTGCGCCGAGGGCCTTTTCCGGCCCCCTGGTCCACCTCCCCGGTCCCCTCATCCTTTTCGGATGGGGCGTCTTCTTCTTCATCCCCCCCTTCGTGGGAGGAGCCTGCCTCGTCGTCTTAGGACGAGGCTTCTGGCATAACCTTACGTCGAAGACCCTTTCGGATCCCTAAAGCCTTCTTCTCGGCCTTCTTCTCCGGCACCTTGTACGGCGCCGGGACCAGCATCTCCGTCAGGAGAGAATCAGCTGGGCCTTCTAGCAATGGAGCCGGACAGTAAACCTTCTCCGCTGTCTCCACATAATCCTGAAGCAAACATGCATAACTACTTAAGGCTCTCCCATGAATATATTGGGAAGAACCGGGTCCGGTGGTAGTCTGAGAACTCACCTGACTAGGAGCCCGCACGGCATGAAGCCCGCGGTCCTCGGATGTGGGAGGAGGTACTTCAGAGGCCTTGAACAACACCTTCCATGCCCCTTTGTGCGTCATGTCATAGAGCTTCCAGAGCGTCTGGTGTTCGGCCGGGACGAACTCCCACAGATTGACTGCCCGCCTTTGGCAGGGCAGGATCCGGCGAACAAGCATGACCTGGATCACGTTGACAAGCTTGATGTTCTTGTCCTTCATGCTTTTGATGCATGTCTGGAGTCTGGTCAGCTCCGTAGAATCGCCCCAGGACAGGCCCTTCTTTTCCCAGGAGGTGAGCCGCATGGGGGCTCCGGATCGGAACTCGAGGGCCGCTGCCCAGTTGGCGCCGCACGGCTTGGTGATGTAGAACCACCCCGACTGCCATCCTTTTACGGTCTCCATGAAGGAACCGTCCAGCCAGGTGATGTTAGGCATCTTTCCCACCATGGCCCCTCCGCACTCTGCTTGCTGGCCGCTTACAATCTTCGGCTTCACGCAGAAGGTTTGCAGCCGTAGGCCGAAATGAGGCCAGATGCGAAGGAAGGCCTCGCATACAACGATGAATGCCGAGATGTTGAGGACGAAGTTCAGGGCTAGATCATGGAAATCTAGCCCGTAGTAGAACATGAGCCTGTGGACAAAGGGATGGAGTGGAAATCCCAGTCCACGGACGAAGTGGGCGACGAATATGACCCTCTCGTGGGGGCCTGGGGTCGGAATGACCTGCCCGGCGTCCGGTATCCGGTGCTCTATGTCCGTGGCCAAGTATCCCGCCGCCCAAAGATTTGTGATGTGCTTCTCCTTGACGGTGGAAGCCACCCACTTGCCTCCTGCTCCAGACATGTTTAGCTGTGTGGAGAAGTCTTGGGCTTGGGCGCTGGAGCTCGAGGGGGCAAGAGTGGGCAAAGAAGGAAGAAGGTGTGGGCGAAAATGGGGAAATCTTATCCCTTTATAGAGGCGCCGAAAGCGGTGCGCCTCCCCACTTGCCCGTTGGGAATCGCTTGTTTCCCAAGCACCACGATTGATGGCGTGGCGGGATTACCCATACCCGTATTGATGAGAATCCTGTGATAAGGGGACATGATCTCTGCTTCGACAAGACGTGTCAAAGAAACTGCCTCGCAATATGCGCTGTAGCTGGTTGCGGGAAAACGGTTCGAATAATGATCTGGCCATAATGACATGTCACGTCGTCAGAATAAGTTGTCAGCAGATTGCATTTGTGAAATATCATTCTCTCTACAGCGGTGTGTAAAGATCATTTTGTGGATCCGAACACGATTCAAGTGTTCAATAATTACTTTGGAGTATTCGGAGAAGGAACCCGCCTTGCAATGCCGAAGACAATACTGCGCGCCAGACTCATCATCATTGAAGCCTGGTTCAGGGGCTACTGAGGGAGTCCTGGATTAGGGGGTATCCGGACAGCCGGACTATGTGCAACGTCCGGACTATTGAAGCGTGAAGATACAAGACTCAAGACTTCGGCCCGTGTCTGGATCGGACTCTCCTTTAAATGGAAGGCAAGCTTGGCGATCCGGATATTGTGTTTCCTTCCTTGTAACCGACTCCATGTAAACCCTAGCCCTCTCCGATGTCTATATAAACCGGAGGGGTTGGTCCTTAGAAGACCGATCACAATTACAATCATACCATCATAGGCTAGCTTCTAGGGTTTAGCCTCTACGATCTCATGGTAGATCTACTCTTGTACTACCCATATCGTCAATATTAATCAAGCAGGAAGTAGGGTTTTACCTCCGTCGAGAGGGCCCGAACCAGGGTAAACATCTTTTTCCCTTGCTTCCTGTTACCACCAGCCTTGATGCACAGATCGGGACCCCCTACCCGAGATCCACCGGTTTTGACACCGACACCGGCGCCGCTCCTATGACCGTCTCGTCCACCGCGCCCCGCCGCCACCATCTACCCTCCTAGATATGCTTCCACACCGCTGACAGCCATCGCTAACGCAGCACCGTCAAATTCTCACCAGATGCATACACGGCGCCATACCAGAGGCGATACTCTTTTGTATCTGCTCAAGTGATTTATCGCAGCAAGAAAATAGATCGCCACTGCTTTACTCTGATTTCTTGTCCATCACTTACTTGCTAGTTGAAAGCAAACATTGGTTGCGAAGTTGCCTTTGTACGGTTTGCACCTTCAGATCCGCCATGGCACGCTCAACACTATACTCCCAATGCTTATGGTTTCACCCTTTTATATTCCACACTAGTTAAATCACAGTAGACTAAATTTCAAAATTGGGTCAGTCGATTTTTCAGAGCTCGCCGGTGCGAACGAAGGTGCTCTGGTGGGGACGGTGGTTGTGGGGGGGGGGCAGTGGTGGGGCCTCGCCGAACGAAGAAAACTCGATGCGGGTGGGGGCGGGGGTGGGGGTGGGGGTGGCGGAGGAACACGAGCGGTGGGGGTCGGTGGTCTGGCCGGCGGCCCGTGCGGTGTTCTGTATGAGAAGAATCAGAGACGAGGAAGAAGAAGGGTTAGGAGACGTAGAATCTTCATCCAACCGCCTGAAATGGTCGAGAGACAGCAGGGAGTTGCATTCTTAATGCGCTCTTGTTCATCATGTGTGGGCATTGCGCAAAGAACATTTTATTATCCAAAATCTGCTTGCTCTTAGCATGTAACTCTTCCGTTCTTGTTTAATAAGTACTCTCTCCATTCCTAAATACAAGTCTTTGTATAGATTCCACCATGGACTACATATGGAGCAAAATGAGTGAATCTACACTCTAAAATGTTTCTGGATACATCTGTATGTGATCCATAGTGGAAATCTCTACTAAGACTTATATTTTGGAACAGAGGGAGTATGATAGTAGTACTGTATGTTCCTTGTACTGAAGATGAGCAGGGACATTTGCAGTGTAGAGGTCTATACGGTCGGTTGTGATGGACACTTTGAACTCTTCGGGCCTCTTTGATTCGTAGGATTTTGTAAACATGTGAATAGGATTTGTAGTGGCCTGCCCACTTGAATCCTATAAGAATAGCAAGGAAATGCGGGGAGCTGTGTCGCCTTTGAGAGTTACACTAATATTAATAGTACTGCACCTTCAGTTAAGGAGAGCTGGTATCCGAAGCCTTTCTAGCCGTACCGGCAATACTAGCACATATATTCCAGCAAGTCCCACTTTGCTGATTTTACTCTAATGCTTAAGGTTTTCCCGTTATATCTACACTATGATCTGTGTAGCTGCTTTGTGTCGCACTAGCAGCAGTCCACTCTTGAAGCTAAACACTGCAATGACTTACAAAATTGGCACCAAGGAATTGAGTGCCATTCTGGATGCAATGAAACTCATACGCTCCCCACCTATTGACTCTTGTTCAGAATATGATCCTAATGACTCTTGTTCAAAATTGCAACATATAGAGAGACAACATGGAATTGCATTTCTTTGGGCATTGTGATTCATCATGAGTGGGCAACCAACATTGTATGCAATGAAGCGGAACCTCAAGAATATGCTTCCTATTCTGTTCTTTAACATGTTCCTCTTTGTTTATTCTGTATTTAGTACGTACAGTATGTTCCTTGTCAGGAAGGGGAGCAGGGACATCAGCAGCCAACAGCTGATAGAGCTGGCCTGTACGTGATCGATAGGCTTTCAATTACTAGCGGCAATACAACACCGTATTTTCAAGCCAGTTCCACTTTCCCGATTTATATATCGTGGTTATGGTGTACCCCTTTTATGCACACCATGAGCTGCCTAGTTGCTGTGTCCTCTTGTTATCATGGTTTGGCAGTAAACTCTCTATAAAGTATATTATGAACCTATCATCTGCCAGCTATCGTTACTTCTGGAGCCTATTTTTTGTGTACTTGTGCCATATTATATAAATGCACGCACCATATTACATCACACATGAGCTCTCTCATCAGAATCAGTGATAGCACACAAGTGATTACAGGGGCGCCCCTATATTAGAATATCATCTGCATTACAAAGAAAATCTCACAACTATTTATGTTTTCATGGTTCTCAGATATTATATGTAATTACAGTGAATATTAGAATCCGCACATCAGAAGAATATTGTGGAACACTGCAATGACTTACAAAATTGGCACCAAGGCATTGAGTGCCATTCTGGATGCAATGAAACTTATACGCTCCCCACCCATAGATTCTTGTTCAGAATATGATCCTAATGACTATTCTAACCTCGAGGAGTCAAAGGCAGATGGCCGGTCATGTTCACCCATCAAGATGCCTATTCTAATTTGGCAAGGTTTTATTGATTGCACATATCTTGCATATGTTGTCTTGCATTTCTTCTACTTGGTTGCACCGCTATCTGCTTAGTTTACTCATCATATATGTCGAGATGAAATGCCCATCCATTATCAATACATATTCCATCTGTCATCATACCATGTTTTTCCACTCAAATGTTGTTCTTGTGCATCAGACATCAAAAAGGAAGAGGGTGATTGCCGAACCTGAAGGAGCACCAGCAAAGTCCTTGACAAACGTGGTTGTGCCGGAGAAATCAGACAACACCCCACTTATATTGGCTGTACAACCAGTGACACAAAACGTAGGACCGACTCCAGCAGACCGTACCCATACTTCACTGGCCACACACTAGCCCCACCACACAGGACCTGCACTCCAGCAAAAGGTATGCCGATTTCAGTTGCCATAGCACCGGGCGTACCACAGAAAAATCCCACTCCAGCAAAAAGTACAGCAAGTCCACCGGCTGATGACCTATCCCAACTGCAGAGACGGCCAATTCCTATAGATTGGAACCCCATTCCAGTTATTCCCAGTTTAAAAGACAATGCTTTCAATGTTGTTAGGGACTATGTGCATATATTCCCATCATGGGAAGATTATAGTGAAGACAAACACCATTTTCACATCTTCCTGTCCCACTTATGTGTAAGTGCTATTATTCATGGTGATTATTTTCCAGTTTTCTGCTGATTGAACACATCAATGATTTACATTACATTGTTGTAAGTAGGCGAGGGTCAATCTAGATAGTCATGACGAGCAAATCTTGCTTGCGCTTTTCAATGAAGCATTGCAACAGTATAAGTGTTACCTGAGGAAATCACACTTTGATGGCAAGTCTATAAACGAATATCTGGTGAAGTCTCCTGTGCTAAATTTAGAAGACATTGAATGGAAAAACCTTGTTATGCACTGGTCTCATTCCAAGGACGAGGTACTGTCTATGATATCGCATGACAATTTGAACTTCTACTTTTCCGCATGTGCCTTACGTATCTTTTTTGCAGGAAATCTGCTCGAAAAAGAATTCCGGTTTGAAAAGAACGACAGGATATCACAAATATGCTGCCCGCTGCTTTGCTCTTGTTAGTACCTATTGTCCTGTATCACTGTACTTGCATACATACCTGGTTCATTATGTGACAGCAGTATGCATCATAGCTTGCTTATCAATTGTTCGCTCCAAATTATCTGATCTGTATGAATGGTTAAATTAGTGTAGAATATATCCAATGCCAATGAAGTTTTTTAGCTCTGCATTGTTCTTGTAAGTACCTGTTGTCCTTTATCAGTGTACTTATATTGACAGGTAGTTGTTCATGTACCATCACTCTGCAGCTTATTTTCCTTTGCCCTCCATTTTCTTTACATAAGATCTATATTTAGTCTTACCATAAGGTTGGATAACACCGATGGTACTGAAGAAGTTTAGCTCTGCATTGCTCTTGGCTGCACCTTTTGCCTGTATTGTTGTACTTACATTTATAGCTACTTGGTTATGTAGCATCACTCTTCATCTTATCTTAAATATTCTCCATTCTTTTCTTATATTGTCACATCTATATTTACTCTTAACAAAATGTAGAATAAAGGAAATGCTTATGAAGAAGATTCTGTGGTAAACTTCTTGAATTGCCCCCCATCAGAATGGACAAGGGCTTTATAGAGCCTGCCTTCACCAATAATGTAAGTTTGTCCTTCTCAAGCCTTCAAACGTTGTTGTGTATATTTGGTTAGGCATGACTGCAACAGTTGTTTATTTTGGGTGTTTGCATCAAATTGCATGTTTAAAGTTTATTATGTAGTTCATAAACAAAAGTTTGTCCTTCTCAATTTAAGTTTTCAGTTGTACAACCAAGTTCCTTCTTCATGCCATGTAAATTAAACTCTACAGAGCAAGTGATCTTATTTTGCCAATCTGAAATGGGATAAATTGATAGCACACTAACCATTGATACTTATGAGTTCTTGATCTGTAATCCAGTGGTGTCGTGAAGCTGCCAACTCCTTCACAATGTCATTTCCTGCCATGTCTTGACCTGAACAATACCAAATTATGTTAATGCTATTTTAAACTGTGTCACTTTATTCGTCAGTAAGAAATGTGATGAATTGTCAGCACTGATACTTATGCATGCAAAACCCATCATCTGTCTGCTTGTTTATCTTTTAGAGTGAGGAGGATATAAGTGTCAAACAAGTGCAGTCTCATCAGCTTGCTTAGCTGCTTGCGCTGCAGCTCCCGGGCAGGGCTAACCTTTCTTGAACTCTATTGAAGTGCTGTTGGTTTTGAATATTATTTTGTCGGCATGTTTAATTGCACTGGTGGCGATCTTTGATGCCCAGTGTATGTAATCTGTTGTCTGCTTGTGCTTTATTATCATAGTGGCGAACTTTGATGCCCGGTGGATGTAATATGCCGTAATTTCTTTATTGTATAGTCTAGGTTTTTTTCTTATTCACGATGCTGCAGTTATTTTCCTGTATATATATCCTGTCTTGGCAGTAAACCGGCCAAACCATAATTACGGTACATAATCGGGCCGTCATGCAAATCACTATGTATGATCCGCATCTTGGTCCGTTAACATGCCTAAATGTAAACTGGCCCACTAGTAGATTCGGGCCTTTAATAGGCCGAGTAAACTGCCGGCCCTATTTTCCCAAGAAAACTCAATGGGCTTTTAGGAGGCTGAAAAGTAGGTTGGGCCTGAAACATGCCGAACAACTCACGGGCCGACAGCAGGCCGAAATAGACCCCGACCCATGATTGTTCCAATCAAATCATGGGATTATAACAGGCCAAAATTGTCTCGGTCCTTGTTTGGCCCAATCAGATTATCGGCTATGAGCAGGCCGGATGCAAACGGGGCCGTAGTTAGGCCTAACTATATGACGGGCTTTTAACTTGCCGAAATATATATAGGGCCAAAATGTTGAACGTGCCTTTAACAGGCCGAAACTAATATCAGGCCGAATTACTAAATGCCCCTTTATCAACTGGGACCAAAAGCATAGCGTCCAGTTGACAGGCCGAATCTGATATGGGCCATAATTTAGCCCAAAGCCTCTCAAAGGGCCGGACCTGATCTGGGCCGTAATTTGGCCCAGAACGTGGTAGGCTTTTAACAGGACGGATCTCATATGGGCCTTTATTAGGCCCGGAACATGGCAGGCTGTTAATGGACCAGATCAAATATGGGCCGGCATTTGGCCCAAAACATGGCAGCTTGTTAATGGGCCGGCCTAATAGTATCATCAAAATCTTTTGGGCCTTCAGCTGGGCCGACCCATTATGGTCGGCGGAATCTCGTGGGCCTTTAGCTGGGCTGACCTATTATGGTCCGCAAAGTCTTGTGGGCCTTTAGCTGGGCCGGCCCATTATGGCCCGCAAAATCTCGCGAGCCTTTAGCTGGGCCGGCCCATTATGGCCTACAAAAACTTGTGGGCCTTTAGCTGGACTGGCCCATTGTGGCCCATAAAATCTGATGGGCCTTTTGCTGGGCCAGCCCATTATGGACCGCAAAATCTTGTGGGCCTTTAGTTGGGCCGGCCCATTTAAACTTTATGGGCCACTTTTGGGCCGATCCACGTGCCAACATTTCATAAGCGCATCTCGCCCATTGGATGAGTGACACCTGTGCCAACGGGGAGCTGACACGTGTTTCCTCCAGCCAATGATGGTTTTACACGTGGAAAATCCCCATTGGTCCAGGCTGTTAACGGGTTATCGGATCCAAAACCGGACCCGATAACTTAACGGCGCTCCGTTACGGTGGATGCCACGTGTCGGTCACCCTTGAAGAAAGTACTTCTGTGACGCATGATTTATCGTCATGGAAGTGGACACTTCCGTGATGATAATTTTGGTAATGTCATGGAACACTTCTATGACAGCACAGGTATGACTATCTTGATTCTGTCACAAAATCGTCATGGATGTACATGCATGACAAAAAACGCGGCGTACTGTGACAAACATGTATCATTATGGAAGTGTATTTTTTTGTAGTGTGTGTTGGCGGAGTCACCCTCAAGAACTCTCTAGTTCTTCTTCTTCGGGATCCACATCATCTTGATGGGAATCCTTGGGGTTGTAGTCGTACTTGATGAAGTGGAACTTGATGTAGTCTTGGGAACCCACTTGACCAAGGCCTTGGGAGGTTCTTCAAATGCATCAATCTCCTCTTCAAGCTTATCCTTGCCTTTTTTGCTTGTGCTCTCGTGGTGGAAGATCATCTTGAGCTTGTGTCCCTTGGAAAGAAGTAGGATCATACTTCTCTTGTTGAGGAACAAACTTCGTCTTGCAGTATTGATCTTCTTCCCACTTTGGCACTGAACTTTCATTCAAAACCAACACCTTGATTCTTCCGGCGCCTTCCTTGCTTGCATACAATTTCCTCAAATTGCTTACTTCCGGCAAGGCTCTTGTAAACACCTTTCTCTATAATTCCCTTCAATAAGCTATTTTCTTGCTCAAGTGTAACTTGGCTAAGAGAACCATTAGTGGAATCAAGAGAACTACTAGAAGCAACAACACTGGATTTAGCATGATTATTGTTCCTACTAGAAGAAGAATCTTTCTTACTTTTGTTGCTAGATTTCACTTGTGGCATGTAAGTAGACAAGAGTAAATGCTTGGCAATGTAAGAAGAACTTTTCTTGTGAAGATCATCATTGATTGCCTTTAAAAACTCATGCTCTTGCTCAAGATTGAGCTTTTCAAAGCGTAACTTCTCATGAGTCTTTAAAAGTTCTCGATGATCTTCCAAGGTAGTTTCATGAGCTAACTTAAGAGTATTTAGCTCCTTAGTTAGAAGCTCAATCTTCTCCTTATCATTGTCATTCATTTTATCTTGATTAGCATGATTAATTGATGTTTCATCATAGTATTGATCACTAGAGTTGTCAACAAGTAAATCATCATCACCTAACAAATCATCTTAATCACTATTGAAATCAACATACTCGGGGTGTGATACCTTTGGGCCTTTAGCCATGAAGCATCTTCCAATTCCTTCATTTGGTGATTCAAATATGTCGTAGGAGTTGGTTGACACAAGTGCTAGACCGGCAACACCTTCATCTTGAGTATATTCGGAGTCGGAGTGATAACTTCTCTCAGAGTGGTGGTCGGAGTCGGAGCCGGATACCCATTCACCAACATGAGCGTGATGTCTTCGTTTTGTGTAGCTCTTTGATGATTTGTCCTTCCTTTCTGAATCCTTCCTTCTTCGGGAGGGTCTTCGTTCATAACGATCATCTCTACTCCTTCTCTCTCTTGGTGGTGAATCCTCTCTTCTCCTTCTGCTTTTAGGTGGAGGGTCTTCGTTCATAACGATCATCTCCACTCCTTCTCTCTCTTGGTGGTGAATCCTCTCTTCTACTTCTGCTTTTAGGTGAATCTTCTCTCCTTTGGTAGGAAGCCATACACTCATTGAAGTAGTGTCCGGGTCTTCCATAATTGTAGCAATTACGTTCACGACTCGAAGATCTTTTGTCACGTAGGACCTTGACTTGGAACTTCTTTCCTTGCTTCTACTCTTGTAGAACTTGTTGAAGTTTTTCACCATTAAGCACAATTCTTCATTGAAGGTTTGTTTCTCACTTGATGATGTCGGAGCATCACATGAGGCATTGTAAGCACCACTTGACTTGTTGTGAAGCTTTTTTTATCCTTGAGTGACATCTCATGAGCAACAATTCTTCCAATGACTTCCGTTGGCTTGAGATCTTTGTAATTTGGCATCATTTGGATCAATGTGCACATGGTATCATATTTTCCATCCAAGGCTCTTAGGATCTTCTTGATGATGAACCTATCGGTCATCTCTTCACTTCCTAAGCCGACAATCTCATTTGTGATGAGAGCAAGCCTAGAGTACATCTCAGCGACACCTTCACCATCCTTCATTTTGAACTTATCAAGTTGACTTTGAAGCACATCCAATTTGGATTCCTTGACGGAGTCGGTACCTTCATGCATATCAATAAAAGTATCCCAAATTTCCTTTGCATTCTCAAGGCGGCTGATTTTGTTGAATTATTCGGGGCACAACCCATTGAAGAGAATATCACAAGCATGAGCGTTGTATTGCAGCATCGTCAACTCTTTCGCGGTAGCTTCACGGCTCTGTTCTCTCCCATCGAAGAACTCACCTTGCAAGCCAATACACATAATAGCCCAAACGGTGGGGTTATGACCAAGAATATGCATTTTCATCTTATGCTTCCAACTCGCAAAATTATACCATCAAAGTAAGGACCTCTACGGTGGTAATTTCCCTTGCTAGACGCCATACTCTCCTAGGTTGTGAAACCAAGGCTATGATCACCAAAATCTATGGAAATCAAGGCAAATGGAGACCATAGCTCTGATACCACTTGTAGGATCGAAAGTATGTCTAGGGGGGTGATTAGACTACTTGACCAAATAAAATCTAGCCTTTTCCCAGTTCTTGGCAGATTTTAGCAACATAGCACAAGTCAAGCAATCAACCTACACATGCAATTCTAAGAGTATAGCAACAGAATGTAAATCATTGCATATGAAGGTAAAGGGAGGAGTTTGGAGGGAGCAAACGCAATGTTGACACGGAGATTTTTGGCGTGGTTCTGATAGGTGGTGCTATCGTACATCCACGTTGAAGGAGACTTCAACCCACGAAGGGTAACGGCTGAGCGAGTCCACGGAGGGCTCCACCCACGAAGGGTCCACGAAGAAGCAACCTTGTCTATCCCACCATGGCCATCACCCATGAAGGACTTGCCTCACTAGGGTAGATCTTCACGAAGTAGGCGATATCCTTTCCCGTACAAACTCCTTGGTTCAACTCCACAATCTTGACGGAGCCTCCCAAGTGACACCTAACCAATCTAGGAGACACCACTGTCCAAAAGGTAATAGATGGTGTGTTGTTGATGAAATCCTTGCTCTTGTGCTTCAAATGATAGTCTCCCCAACACTCAACTCTCTCTCATAGGATTGGATTTGGTGGAAAGATGACTTGAGTGGAAAGCAACTTGGGGAAGGCTATAGATCAAGATTCATATGGTAGGATTGGAATATCTTGGCCTCAACACATGAGTAGGTGGTTCTCTCTCAGAAAATGAATGCTGGAAGTGTAGGCATGTTCTGATGGCTTGCCTCACGAAAGACCTCAGTAAAGCTACTTACATATTGAGCATCAAGATCTATAGAGATAGATCAAGACGCTTGATAAGTTTTTCAATGAGTACATGCCTTGACAAGATTTTGAAGTAGTTCAAAATGGAACAGCCAAAGAAAGAGTTTCTTGCCTGTGTTACAGGTATGAAATTGAGTAAGACTCAAAAACCCGACCACGGCAGAAAATAGAAAGAGAATGAAAGTCATTCCCTATGCATCAGTCATAGGTTCTATAAAAGTATGCCATGCTATGGACCAGACCTATTGTATACTCTGCCCTAGTTTGGCAAGGGAGTACAATAGTGATCTAGGAGTAGATCACTGGACATTGGTCAAAATTATCCTTAGTAGAATAAGGATATGTTTCTCGATTATGGAGGTGATAAAAGAGTTCGTCGTAAAGAGTTACATCGATGCAAGATTTTACACCGATCCAGATGACTCTAAGTCTCAATCTGGATACATATTGAAAGTGTGAGCAATTAGCTAGAGTAGCTCCGTGCAAAGCATTGTAGACATAGAATATTTGCAAAATACATACGACTCTGTAATATGACAGACCCGTTGACTAAACTTCTCTCACGAGCAAAACATGATCATACCTTAGTACTCTTTGGGTGTTAATCACATAGCGATGTGAACTAGATTATTGACTCTAGTAAACCTTTTGGGTGTTGATCACATGACGATGTGCACTATGGGTATTAATGACATACAGATGTGAATATTGGTGTTAAATCACATGATGATGTGAACTAGATTATTGACTCTAGTGCAAGTGGGAGACTAAAGGAAATATGCCCTAGAGGCAATAATAAAGTTATTATTTATTTCCTTATATCATGATAAATGTTTATTATTCATGCTAGAATTGTATTAACCGGAAACATAATACATGTGTGAATACATAGACAAACATAGTGTCACTAGTATGCCTCTACTTGACTAGCTCGTTTATCAAAGATGGTTATGTTTCCTAGCCATGGACAAAAGAGTTGTCATTTGATTAACGAGATCACATCATTGGGAGAATGATGTGATTGACTTGACCCATTCCGTTAGCTTAGCACTTGATCATTTAGTATGTTGCTATTGCTTTCTTCATGACTTATACATGTTCCTGTAACTATGAGATTATGCAACTCCCGTTTATCGAAGGAACACTTTGGGTGCTACCAAACGTCACAATGTAACTGGGTGATTATAAAGGAGTACTACAGGTGTCTCCAAACGTACATGTTGGGTTGGCGTATTTCGAGATTAGGTTTTGTCACTCCGATTGTCGGAAAGGTATCTCTGGGCCCTCTCGGTAATGCATATCACTATAAGCCTTGCAAGCAATGTAGCTAATGAGTTAGTTACGGAATGATGCATTACGTAACGAGTAAAGAGACTTGCCGGTAACGAGATTGAACTAGGTATTAGATACCGATGATCGAATCTTGGGCAAGTAACATACCGATGACAAAGGGAACAAAGTATGTTGTTATGCGGTTTGACCGATAAAGATCTTCGTAGAATATGTAGGAGCCAATATGGGCATCCAGGTTCTGCTATTGGTTATTGACCAAGAATAGTTCTAGGTCATGTCTACATAGTTCTCGAACCCGTAGGGTCTGCACGCTTAAGGTTTCGATGACAGTTATATTATGAGTTTATGAGTTTTGATGTTCTGAAGGAGTTTGGAGTCCCGGATGAGATCGGGGACATGACGAGGAGTCTCGAAATGGTCGAGACCTAAAGATCGATATATTGGACGACTATATTCGGAGTTTGGAAAGGTTCCGAGTGATTCGGGTATTTTTCGGAGTACCGGAGAGTTAGGGGAATTCGCCGGGGAGTATATGGGCCTTATTGGGCCATACGAGAATAGAGGAGAGAGGCCAAAAGGAAGGAGGCCTGCGCCCCCCCTCTGGTCCGAATTGGACAAGGGGCACAGCCCCCCTTTCCTTCTTCCTCTCCCCCTCTTTCCCCTTCTCCTACTCCAACAAGGGAGGTGGAATCCTACTAGGACTAGGGAGTCCTAGTAGGACTCCACACTTGGCGCGCCCCCTCCTAGGGCCGGCCTCTTCCCCCTTGCTCCTTTATATACAGGGGCAGGGGGGTACCCCATGACACACAAGTTGATCTACGGATCGTTCCTTAGCCGTGTGCGGTGCCCCCCTCCACCATATTCCACCTCAGTCATATCGTCGCGGAGTTTAGGCGAAGCCCTGCGCCGGTAGAACATCATCATCATCACCACGCCATCGTGCTGACGGAACTCATCCCCGAAGCTTTGCTGGATCGGAGCCCGGGGATCGTCATCGAGCTAAACGTGTGCTGAACTCGGAGGTGCCGTACGTTCGGTGCTTGGATCGGTCGGATCGTGAAGACGTACGACTACATCAACCGCGTTGTTCTAACGCTTCCGCTTACGGTCTATGAGGGTACATGGACAACACTCTCCCCTCTCGTTGCTATGCCATCACCATGATCTTGCGTGTGCGTAGGAATTTTTTTGAAATTACTACGTTCCCCAACAGATCCTTGCCGAGAAAATCCGCGTGACCTCTGGCAAGATCCTTGCCGGCGACGACCGCGATGTCATGGCCAGACCCTTGCCGGGACCCCGGCAAGACCCTTGTCGAGGACATCAGCGGGGCTACGGCCAGGCCCAAATTTGCGAAGACTCCACCGCCGCTCCCATGCAGCTGCCACCTTAGCCATCTAGGCGAGCACCTGCATGGCGACGTACGGCCTCTAGACCGACTCAGTAAGCACCTGTGTGGTGGCATGCAGATCTTCGTGAAGACCCTGCCACCACACCAGCTCAGCAGCCTGCCAGCTTACATCGCACTGCACGCCTCGTTGGCCTAGACGCATGTCGAAGCAAGATGGAGCGGCGACGGACGGGACGGGCCTCGTCACCATCCCCAATAAAGCAATGGGACACCTAAGGAGCGCATTTAATGCATTTTGTCCCGTAATGACAGGCGATAAGCTTGGACGCTGTACACCTTTCCACCTCCTGTGTGCCACTGTGGCATCCCTTTTGAACTATAAAAGGAGGCCCGAGGCATACTTGAGAGGGATTCGGATCTTTTTGACTACGCACACGTCGTAGCTAGTTCAAGAACTCAAGAACACTGAAATATCCACAAAAGCAGGACTAGGGTATTATGCATCCTCGCGGCCTGAACCTGGGTAAACGATCTTTGTGCTGGCTCCTAGTCCCGCTCTTTCAACAACCTCGCGCCCGCCGACCGTGGTAGGGATTCCAGTGATCCCATATGTGTCGTTTTCCACCGACATCTCTGGCGCGCCAGGTAGGGGGCGAAGTTGTGAAAATCCGGTTTAGCAGTTAGTTTAGCTGTTCTTCGTCGCCATGGCTTCCAAGGAAGAAGGTGACTGAAGAGCGGCATCATTTGCAGATGAAGTGGACGCTCGCGCAGCGATAGAAAAGCTAAGTCATTCAAAACATTGACCAATTCCTTTTGTATAAGATTATTCTCCTTGGAGATTTTCCCTTTGTATGAGAAGCCTGCACGCAATGGGGCCCTTCCACTATGGGTAACGCCCTTGTTCTGTTTCGAGTACGCTCAATAGTTCGAGCGGCTGCGTCGAGAACGGTAGGGTGGCCTTCCGCTATTGGCAATGCTCTCGTTCTGTTTCGAGTCCGCTCGACAGTTGAACGTCCGCGCTGAGAATGGTAAGGTGGTTCGCCTGGCAGCAAGCACACCCAACAGGCTATTGGGGATCCGTCCTCGAGGCACCACGGCTTGGGTTTACGCGCCGGCAAGCCTACCCAATTAAAGTAGGGTGGACATACAAAGAGAGATCAAACTGGAAAATAACATGCATCGTTTCAAAGTACTGCACAGTTATATTACATCAATTGTTGCTGCGGTTTTAACTAAAGATAAAAATTGTCTTGGTCGTGAAACTGCAGCGGCGATGAGAAATGGAGTGCCTAGTCCCGGCGCTGGCCTTCTATCCTCCGAACTCCGTCGACGCGGCTGATGATGGGCTTGATACGCTCCTTGAGTGTTGCGAGGTCCACATCCTCCGGCAAGCTCTCCAGCACGATGTTGAAGTCGAGGTTGGGGTTCCAATACGCCACCTTGGTGAGGACCTTGGTCAGGGCACCCAGGCAATGCTGCCGGGCCTCATTGGCCAGAGAGCTCGCTCTGTTAGAGCGAAACTACTCCAAGGCTCCAAGAACACCCTCGAAAAATAGGGTCAGCTTGGTGTTGGGACTCACGTTCGGCTCCGGGGCGTACCCCACATTCGGCATCCCCATGGTAGCCAGCTTCATGGTGATCCTACCGGCAACGTCGGCGAGGCGGCTGATCCAGAGGTTTTCGCCCTTCACATAATACTCGTGGTTGGTGGTGCCATTCCTCCGCAGCTGCCTCTCCTCCTCCAGATTGTTGGTCAGGGTCTCCTCCTGGGCCATAACCTTCGAAAGCGTCCCCTCAAGACCCTCCAGCTTCAGCTTCAGGTCTTTGATGGAGTTGTTTGCTTGGGAGAGTAGCTCGGCCTTGCCGAGGGCTGCGGCCTGCGCCTCCACCAAGGTGCTGCTGATCGTGTCCTTCTCCTTCGCCAGCTCCAGCGTCTTGTTCTTCAGCCGTCCTGCGCCACCTCCAGCTCCTTCACCTTGTCGTCGTGAACCAGGGCTTGAGCATCGAGTGCTTCCCTGTGCCTCTGCTTCAGCTCTTGGGTCCACTGCGCGACGAGCCTCTCGACTACCTCTTCCTTGCTGCAGAGTGTGGCGGCGAGCGCGTCCTCACGAGGGACAAGGTCCTCCTCCTGGAAGTTTAGCTCGGCTTGGTGGTGGTTGATTGTCGACCACCCCCTCCTCGGCAGCAGCCTTGCTGGCCTCCCCGGCAGGCCCCTTGCCGGCCTCCTCGGCGCGCCCTTGCCAGCCTCCTCGGCAGCAGCCTTGCCGGCCTCTTCCGCGGCGGTTTCAGCGGCCTCCTCGGTGGCGATCCTATGGGCCTCGGCCTCGGCGTCCTTGGCAACCTCCTCGATGATAGTATCAATATCCTCCAGGTCCGCCGAGGAAGGATCTGGATACCAAGAAGGTGACTGAGACAGAGCCAAGATCAAAACTCAAAAAGAAGAAGAAGGAAGAACAGGGACAGAAAACGAATAACTTACCCGTGCTGGGCTGGGAAGAAGTGGCCCCCTCCTCGCCAACATCCATCGTGGGGACGGAGCCACCAGCGCCCAAATTCACCTCCTCCTCCTCCGTGCGCATGGGCTCGGTGCTTGGCGCCCTTGCCGGGGAAGCCCCACGGGGCGACGTGGTTCATGGGGGCGGCGTGTTGGGGGTGGCCCTCAGTGGATCCTCCTACTGCCGTCCTCCTGCTGCAGCCACGGCAAGGTCAGTGCCAAGGGATCGTACCCCAACACACGTTGATGAGGAGTGAGTGGTGAAGGCATGCTGGGGGCTGAGACGGGGGCTGCGCCTGGGGCTGCTGTCCGGGCTGATCTCCACCACCGGCATGCATGAAGCACCCACCGGGGGCTGGTCGCCCGTCGAGGCCCTGTCCCTCTTCGCCACCCTCTGAGCCAGTGTGTCCCTCTCCCTGCAAAGATGAAAACAACTCAAGAAAAGCGGCGCGGTCTGAAAGGACGGAGATGACGAAGGGCAAGATACTTACTCGTCCTCCACCTCCTCTTCCGCTGCCTTCCTCTTCCTCCTTGAGCTGAGAGACCCAAAATCAAAGATGACCTCCGTGTCGACATCTGCGAGAGGAGGGGAAGGGGATGGATTCCGACAATGCTTGGACGAAGAAGAGGCGGTTGTTTTCCTCTTCGCCACCGTGGCCTTCACCACCTTCTTCGCTGTCGTGGCCCTCGTCAGGCGCACGGACTCCCCCCGGACCTCTTGCCGCTTCTCGGTCTTGCCAGGCCGGACCAGCTCGCCAGAGATGGCCCGCTATAGGACATGCCTTTTTCCTGTGGCCGGAGGGTTGTCAACCTCGGCCTCTCCCTCGGTCGACTCCTCGACCACATCCTCAACAAGGGGGGCCTCGGTGTTGATGCCGCTAGCCTCCCCGGCAGACCCCGCCCACTAGGCGAGCTTCCTCTCCTCTGCGGCCACGTCGGCCACATCCTCCACATCGCTAGTGCTGTCGGCCTCCCTGGAAAGCTCTGCCTCCGCCACCCTGGCGGCGATATAGCGCCTTGGTGGTGTCCTGGATGAGCAGCGGCTCATCGTGGACATAGCCCTCCGACAAGTTGTCGAAGAACTCCTACACTTCGTGTGCCAGGAGCTCGGCCCAGGACGGGTTGAGGCCGTGCGCATTGAAGTCTGACATCATGGCAATAATGTCGAACCGGCAAGAGTTGTTGCTCAGTGGGACCACTCCCGCCGGCAACCCAAACAGGGGCCCCTTGATGGCGTTGCCGTCCTTCATGGCCCTGCCGGTCCACTCTACCCTGTCGTCGTTTTACACGTCGAGCTGAAAGAGCCTTTGGCAGAAATAGGCATGCCCCATCACCGTGAAGTTATGCTTCAGTTCAGGGCAGAGCCTCATGACGTCGGCCGCATTCCGGAAGTCCCACGCTGGCGTCCCCTTGTTATGCAGCGGGGCGATTCGGCGACGGATGAAGTCCGCCCCAATCATCTCAAGGGTGAGACCGACCGTGGTGAGGCGATGGATCTTGGTGGTGGCGATCGAAAGCTTCTCGTCATTGGCATCAAGGTCACTCCAGTCCCCGCGGTGGGTTGGCGGGTGAGGGAGTCCTGGAGTAAGGGGTCCTCGGACAGCCGGACTATATACATTGGCCGGACTGTTGGACTATGAACATACAAGATAGAAGACTTCATCCCGTGTCCGGATGGGACTCTCCTTTGCGTGGAAGGCAAGCTTGGCGATTCGTATATGTAGATTCCTTTCTCTATAACCGACTTTGTACAACCCTAGTCCCACCCCCCGGTGTCTATATAAACCGGAGGGTTTAGACTTCTAGGGTTTAGACACAACAATCATATCCTTATAGGCTGGACTTCTAGGGTTTAGCCATTATGATCTCGTGGTAGATCAACTCTTGTGATACTCATATTCATCAAGATTAATCAAGCAGGAAGTAGGGTATTACCTCCATAGAGAGGGCCCGAACCTGGGTAAACATTGTGTCCCCCGCCTCCTGTTACCATTAGCCTTAGACGCACAGTTCGGGACCCCCTACCCGAGATCCGCCGGTTTTGACACCGACATTGGTGCTTTCATTGAGAGTTCTGCGGCGACGTCGGAGATAGGCTTGATGGATCCATCAATCATCTACAACAATGTAGTCCAGCGGGAGATCTTCCTCCCCGGACAAATCTTTGTATTCGGCGGCTTTGCACTGCGGGCCAGCTCGCTTGGCTATCTAGAGCAGATCGACAGCTACGCCCTTGGCCATCGGGTCAGATTTGGAAGCCTGAATTTTGTGGCCGACATCCGCGGAGACTCGATCTTCTACGGATTTGAGCGCATGATGGCTGTCCTCGGCCACCATGATGAACATGACCTAGATCTGTCATCCGGCCGCGCACAGGAGTTAGCGCCTGTGACCGCACTCGCCCTAGAGCCGAAGCGGACTGTGTCATTCAAAGATGGGAAGCTCAACCCCTCCGCGAAGGCTGCAGGCTCAGCGCCGCTCGAGCCACACACAGACCCAACATCAGGCTGGGCGTGTGTTACCGCAACCTCGAACTCGTCTCTGGCCATGGGCTCCGGACCGTGTGCATCTGTGTCCATCAAACCTGATTGGGCGCCGGTCTTGGAGTTCAGCTCCGTAGACATCTTCCAGCACTCGCCTTTTGGCGACATATTAAACTCATTAAAGTCCCTATCCTTGTCAGGGGACTCTCGACCGAACTACGTCCGGCTCGAGTGGGAAGCAGACGACGAATAACTTCGTTCCTCACCCACCACCCACTTCATTGCCACTGTCGACGACTTAACCGACGCACACAATTACGGCTCCAAAGACATCGATGGTATGGACGACGATGCCGGAGAAGAGCAGGCAAAAAAACCACCACCTTTAGGGTAGTTGAAAGCTACATCGTCATACGATATATACATAGTGGACACACCAAAGGAGAATGAGGCCGACGGCGATAATAGCATACCTGTCGATGAACCTCCTAAACGCCGGCGTTCCAAGCACCAATATCGATCCGGCAAAAGGAAAAACAGCAACATTGTCACGGACGATGATGGTAATCTGAACCAAGCCGAGGACCCCGCAGACCCAGCGTTGGAGCAGATCACGCGAGAGGACGGTGAACACAGTCCGGAGATGTTATCCGACCACAGCGACGCCGAAGATAGCAATTACCAACCTGTCTCTCAAGAGGAGATCATCCTAGGCGACGACGAGTTCATCATCCCAGAAGAACCATTAGAACAAGAACGCCTCCACCAAAGGCTTATCGCCACTTCAAGGAGCCTGAAGAAGAAGAAGCAGCGGCTTCAAGCCGCACAGGATATGCTCAATGACAGATGGAATGAAGTGCTAGACATTGAGGAAAAATACGGCGGCAATCGCCAAACAAAGAGCTATCTTAAACGTAAGCTGCTGCACGAATTCGACGACGAGGCTATCGTACCTATACCGCCGAAAAATAATACGGCCGACTGGACGGACCGACCACCTCGCGGTCGCGAAAAAGCGACTAGCAATGCCGTACACAAGCCCACGCCCCCTCCCCTCAAAGGAAGGAAGGTTGTGGCCCAGGACCAGAAACACGATCTACGTGAGGACCTGGATAGAAAAGCTGGCAAAACCAGGTCCATCTATGGATCTAGGGAACGTGCTCCTACACGGGATCACTATTATCTAACAGAACATGCCGGCCATTTATCAGCTTGGAACCAATACCGAACATTACAACTGTCGGACCCAATCCACGACACAGCCAGATACAGGTGTGCCGCACACCCCCTGTGCTTCACCGATGAGGTGCTGGAACACGATTTCCTAGCAGGATTCAAACCTGTAAACATCGAGGCATATGATGGAACGACGGACCCCGCGGTTTGGATAGAAGACTTTATTCTTCACATCCTCATGGCTCGCGGAGATGATCTCCATGCCATTAAATACTTACCCCTCAAGCTAAAAGGACCAGCTCGGCACTGGCTGAAAAGCCTCCCCGAAAACTCCATCAGAAGCTGGGAAAAACTTGAGGACGCTTTCCAGGCCAATTTCCAAGGGACCTATGTCTGGCCTCCGGATGAAGTCGATCTAAGTGACATAATCCAACAACCCGGAGAATCAGCCCATAAGCTTTGGAACGGGTTTCTCACTAAGAAGAACCAAATTGTCGATTGTCCGGATGACGAAGCCTTAGCAGCCTTCAAACACAGTGTCCGGGACGAATGGCTGGCCAGACACCTCAGCCAGGAAAAACCATGGACAATGGCCGCCTTAACTATGCTCATGACCTGCTTTTGCATGGGCGTAGACAGCTGGTTATCCCATGGCAGCACCAGTGATCCCGGCACCTCTGAGGTCAGGGATGGCAATGGAAAACCACGACGCAACAAAAACAAACATCAGAACAATCAAGAAAGCCCAGACAATACAGCGGTAAATGCTGGATTCAGGGACTCCAGACCCGGTCAATGGAAGAAGCCATTTAAAGGAAACAAGGATAGTCCATCCAACCTGGACAAAATCCTAGATAGGCCCTGCCAGATCCACGACACTCCCGATAAACCAACTAATCATACCAACAGAGAATGTTGGGTCTTTAAGCAAACCGGCAAACTTAACACCGAACACAAAGGGAAGGGACCTCAGAGTGAAGACGAGGACGAACCTCGCCAGCCGAACACGGGGGGATAGAAGAAATTTCCACCGGAGATCAAAAAAGTGAACTTGATCTACGTCACTCATATCCCAAAGTGGGAGCGCAAGCGCGCACTCCGAGATGTCTACGCCGTTGAGCCCGTCACCCCCAAGTTCAACCCATGGTCGGCTTGTCTGATCACCTTTGATCGCAGGGATCATCCGACTAGTATCCGTCACGGGGGTTCGGCTGCCTTAGTGCTCGAACCAATAATCTACGGATACCACCTCAATTATGTCCTCATGTACGGCGACAGCAGTCTCAATCTGATATATCAGGACACGTTCCGCAAGACGGGGATAGACGCGTCAAGAAACAAGCCAAGCAGCATTGCCTTTAAAGGAGTTATACCGGGCATGCAAGCCTACTGCACGGGCTCTTTAACATTGGATGTTGTATTTGGCTCTCCGGACAACTTTCGAAGCGAAGAACTAATCTTTGACATTTCTCTGTTCCTTAGCAGCTATCATGCACTACTCGAAAGAACGACCTTCGCCTATTTTAATGCAGTCCCGCATTATGCTTATCTAAAACTCAAAATGCCTGGACCTCGTGGCGTCACTACGGTTAGTGGAAATATGGAGTGCTCTCTTCGCACATAGGAATAGACGGCGGCTCTAGCAGTTGAAGCAAAAAATGGCCTATTCAAGCCGAATAGCTCATCGGTCGTTAAGACCGCAGACACAAGTAAACGTGTCCGGCGCACACCTGAATGCGGCAGCTCAGATAAACCTGAGCTCGATTAGCAGCTACGCCCCAATCAACTGCCCTACAAGGATATATACTCAAAATTCCTTGGGCGCCTTCGGGGGCACTCTGCACACAAAAGGTCCATAGTCCAGCTCGACCCTATTCGGACCATGGAAGTTGTCCTTCACGGTTCATTTAAACGAACCAGCTTTGCTCACGGCCACACCAGATTCTTTTACCTGGTCTTCTTTTTTTCTTTTTTTCTTTTTCTTTACAGATGGCCATCATACTATACCATTCAAGGACACTTCACAATGGAGATAAAGGCTCAGACGTGCAGCAGGGCCCCGAATTAAGGTTTCTTTTTTAGATTAAGACCCTATGTAAACCTTTTTTATCCCTTGTTGTTTTATACTTTCCTCGCATGTAAAATGTCCAAGAAAGATACCGGCATTATCTGTAAACATACGGCTCGCCGTACTAAAGTGGATGTTATAGAAGCAGCGCAGTTCATATTGTGTTTTGAGATTTATGCTCTCACCACCTGTGCTCTTTCCCCACGTCAGATTGCCACACGTGCCTTGATACCATGGGTTTATCACCAGGGCCTGTATTCAGCCCGGTGTATATTGCAAAGTACGAACACCTATAGGGAGTGTTAGACGTCGTGAGTTTTTCCTTATATGCATCAGCTCCGAATCATGTCTTTGGTCAATAGTTGGGTTGCCCGGCTCGTGCGCTTTCTACCTTATGTTCCGCTATATCGGCTAGGGTAGCAAAGGGAGAACTACTGCGATTGTGTCCCAGCTAGCCTAGATGAGCACCTGAGTAGAGAAAGCCGAAAACTGACTATCATGATGCGGCGAGAGCTGGTTAACTACTCGATGACTAATCAGAATGTTCGCGATTCCCTTCGTGTTAAACGAAAGACCGTCCTTCTGGTCACGTATGTACACGCACTATATTCGGATAACCGTGGACATACCAGGGGCTATATAGTAGCCCCACCGTCAAACTCCTCTAGCTAAGTGAAAGTGTTAAAGCTCTATAGTCCGATTGCCTAGTTCGTCGCACTAACACCTCCTTAATGGACCAAGACGTTGGGTCAAGTGTGATCAAGTGCTTTTCCGAACACCCCCACATTATACGTGAGGGGGCTAAAGCCGAAGACTGCAAACTTTTAGATTACATATAAAAAAGACGGCCGCACAGAAGGCACCAAAACTTTTCAGGCAAAAAGTAAAAACACAGCCTTAAATATATCATAATATTGTTACTACAATTTTGATACACTTTACTCGAACATAATATTTTTCGAGCACTGACCCTATATTAAGTGGGCACCCTCTAGGACATCTTCAATGTAATGTTCTAGCATGCTAAGGTCCTTGCCTTTGGGTGGACTCTGCGCTGCAATATTGGTGGCCGTCATCTTCGCCCAGTATATCTTGACATGGGCAAGGGCCATCCATGCACCTTCTATGCACGTTGATCGCTTCACAGCGTCGATACACGGCACGACACCGCATTAACAAGCTGCCGCACCAAACCGAAATAACTATCCGGAATGGGTTCAGTTGGCCACGGCCGGGCTATGACGTCCTTCAGGGCAGTGTCAGACATCTTGTGGAGCTCGGCCCATTGGGCGACCTGTTCATTCAACAGTGGATGCTTCGCCGTATCAAATTGCGACCAAAACAACTTTTCCGTTGCATGTCCTTCTTGCGCGTGGAAAAACTGATTCGCATCAGCAGCACTCTTCGGCAAGTCCATTGTCAGGACCCCGACTCAATGCCACATCGATCTAGCATGTAACACCTCATATCACTTTGCGGCCTCACGCACGGTATTCCCACGGGTGTCGCCTTACCTTTGCCCGGGACCGTTTGCGCCTTTTGGCACACGTATATGACAGTGTCGCTAGCATCCATATGATAAGGAGCCCGGGCTGACATGGCTAGTCGTAAACCCAAAGTGGCACAAACTTACAGGGACATGCATCCATGACCCAACATCGAATGTGTCGGTCATCAGCGAGTGAATCCAGGCTGTAGCACTGGGCTAGCAGGACTCCGGTGAACCGGGCTGTAGCGGGCTAACAGGACTCCGGTATTCATCGCGTGACATTTCCCTGAAGGGACAGACACAGGAACGAAGAAGGACACATGCCGGCCAGCCTAAGTGTTCCGGAGCAGCAACAAGCTACCATGGCTCAGTGGAAACACTAGGAGCCATTTCCCGGTAAGAGAGGCTACTAAGGATAACAACTAGATAGCCAGATCCCACACATACCAAGCATTTCAATAACATACACACAATATGCTCGATATGTGCAAATACAACATGGCATCACAACATGACTCTACGACTCAAGTAATTTATTCAATAGGCTCCGAGGAGCGAGATATTACAAACATGGGTCTCATGACCCAACATTCAGAGCATACAAATCAAGCACAAGCGGAAGCTATCATGTCTGAGTACAGACATCTATAAATGAAAAAGGCTGAGAAGCCTGACTATCTATCAGATCCTGCCGAGGGCACAAGATCGTAGCTGAGGTAACAAGCTAAACGTCGAAGTCCACGTGGAACTACTAGTGAGACTGAAGTCTCTCTGCAAAAACATAAATTAGGCAAATGTGAGTACAAATGTACCCAGCAAGACTTACATCAGAACTAACTACATATGCACCATTATCAACAAAGGGGATGGTGGGGTTTGACTGCAGCAAGCCAGCTTTGACTCGGTGGCTAACCTAAACTACGACTGCAAGTAACTCTTTTGAGGTGGCGCACACGAGTCCACATATTCACCATATCAATACACCACTATGGATCCGCTCCCGTCTCCCTACGAGAACGCCATCCATAGCACTCACGCTTATCTTGCGTATTTTAGAGTATCCACTTTCACTTGTCTATGAACTGATATAAGCAACCCAGAAGTCCTTTTCCGCGGACACGGCTATTCGAATAGATGATGTTAACCCTGCAGGGGTGTACTTCTTCACACACGCTCTCACCACTTACCGCCGTTTACACGACATGTACTCGGCAACCTTCAAGCGGAAGCCCAACGTGGGTGTCGGCCACGGCCTGCCTAAACACTCGAGTCTCTAGTCCAGGTTTATCGCCTATTCGGGTTCCATCCATGAGGAGATTCGGCCGGAGTTTCGCTCACAGCCCCAAACGATGTGAACAGGGTTCCCGAGACACCAAACGGGCGCCCGGTACTCCGTGCCACGTGCCTACCGCATCACAGCCCACCCCTACGGTCAGCGCTGCGCACGGCCTCCAGCATACTACAAACACCAGAAACTACTTGCAACTCCTGGACAGAGGACAAGGGTGATCAAGAAGCCGAGAGGGTCCATTGGTTTCGGGCCCAATGCGTGGTAGTAGCTGAATCATGGATCACAAACACAGAACTCAGTTCCTGAGGACGGCTGCAATGAGACAACCCACCATGTACTCCTACATGGCCTCTCACCGCTACCTTTACCAAATCATGTTCACACACTTAGCTCACACACAGTAGGACATGTTCACACACCTCTGATTCATCCCCGATGAATCAGACCTGACTCAACTCTAAGCAGTAGCAGGCATGACAAACAAGCATGAATGAGTAGGCACAACAGGGCTCAAACAACTCCTACTCATGCTAGTGGGTTTCATCTATTTACTATGGCAATGACAGGTCCTGCAAAGGATAAAGGGGTTCAGCTACCGCAGCAAGTAACAGATGAATCGTTGTTGTCCTAATGCAGTAAAAGAGAGCAGGAGCAAGAGAGTAGGATTGTATCAGAATGAACAAGGGGGTTTTGCTTGCCTGGCACTTCTGAAGATAATATAGTTCTTCATCGGTGTCATCGATCTCGTCGTCGGAGTCACGTCTATCGAGAGGGGACAAACACCGGCAAACAAGAAAGAACACAATCAATGCAATGCACAATATGATGCATGCTATGACATGGCAATATGAATGTGTTTTGGGCTAATGCACCTAGCTATGATTTAAATGAGGTTGGTTTGAATACAAGATTCAAATTCAAACTCCATATGTGATTATTCAAATGCCATTTATTTGTTTTGTCCAAAACAGAGGATAAACATTGTTCAAACATGCATGAAAATGGTACAGATGGATTCCTTGAATTTTTCTGATCATTTTTCATATATAAATTATTTCATTTGGAGTTACGGTTAATTTTCTATGATTTATTGAAGTTTTAGCTATTTCTGGAATTTCCTGATTATTAATAAAATAAATTAAATTCCAGAAAAGGAATATTGCGTCAGCATGGCGTCATGCTGACCTCAGCAGAGTCAACAGGGGCTGGTCCGGGTCAAACTGACCGGTGGGTCCCGAGTGTCAGTGTCTAACTAAACTAATCTAACTTAGTTAATACTAACCTAACTTAATTAGCCGGGCGGGGCCCGCATGTCAGTGGCTCTGGGGAAGTCAAACTAGGGTCGAACCCGGGCCAACTCGCCGGAGTTGACCCACTGTTCGTCGCTGGCGGAGCCAGAGACGGCGGAGGGTGCGGGTTTCCTCCTCCGGCGACCAAATGGCCGGCGGAGGGCATCTACGGAATGCCCAGGCTCGCGCGCATCTAACAGGGCAAACGGGAGAAGCTAGGGGGGGCCGTAATCCTCGCCGGCGTCGAGCTCAGCGGCTGCCGGACCTCGGGCGTTGGCGGAAACGGCGCTACGGTGCACAAGAGGGGAAATGGAAGGGCGCTGCGGCCTCCTGAGGTTGCGGTGAGCACGACGGTGGCCTCGGGAGCGAGCTGCGGTGGCTGTGGCCACGGCCACGCCATGGCCGGCGGCGAGGAGCAATCGGCTCCGGTGAAAAGGGCGGCTAGAGTGCGGGAACGAGCGCGAGGAGGAGGGGGAATGGAAGAAGAGCTCACAGCGGATCCGATGGAGGCAACGGCGAGGCCGGAGAGGGGCTGGAGCTCGCGAATCCTCGAAAGTTCGCCGGCGGCCGAAGGTTGGGGACGAGCTTGAGGGCGATGCTGCAGGGCTTCCGGAGGGCCGTGGATCGGTGGGGAGGAAGAGGGGGTCGAGGCGGAGCCTTTGAGCGCATCGGCGAGGCTAGGGGGTGGCGGTGGCCGCGAGGGAGCTCGTCGGTGGCGGCGGCTCTGTTCGGTCGCGGGAGGGAGAGGAAGCAGAGGAAGGGGAAGAGTTCGGGAGAGAGTGAGAGAGTTCCAGAGGAGTGGCGTGGCACGCATGGAGGCGTCCGGGGTGTCGAGGTGGAGCGGCAAGCAGGAGGTGGCCGGGGCGTGCGCCGGCGTGCGTCGGCCACGCGCCTGTGCCTACTGGCGCGAGGAGGAAGGCGACAGGGGGGAAGTGGAGATGGGCTGGGCTGTGCTGGGCCAGGTAAGTGGGTGCCAGGTAAGTTAGGTAGGTGGCCTGGTGGCCTTCTCTCCCTCTCTTTATATTCCTGTTCTGTTTTTCTATTTTCTGTAGTTTGTTTTGATTTGATTTAAAAAATATCAAATCATTTTATAAAATCCTGGAAACAATTATGGGTGCTTTCTGAATTATTTCAGTGACCCTTAACAATTTCCAACATTTATTTGAACATTTAAATTATTTATAGTATTTAAATGCCCAAGGTCAAATACAATAGGATTTAATTCAAAAATCCAGAATGGCCTAGAAATATGTGCATCATTGTTGGCAGGGGTTTTCACCTTTAACAAAAATAATGAACTTTCCTAAAGGGCATTCTGGGTTTATTGAAAATATTTTTATTTTGATCCTAATTGCATTTTATTTAGTGCTAGGGTTTGTCATCCCCAGTTCAAGTTTCATGAACTTTAAACATGATGCATGAATGCCTTAATGCAACTAATGACAAACAAATTCTAGGGCTGTGACAACTCACCCCCACTAAACAAAAATCTCGTCCCGAGATTCAAGCGTAGGGTAAGGTGAAGGGGAAACGCAAACTAGCACAATCTTCAGGATCCAGGTTGCACTTCAATTGAACGTTGATTCGTTCACCATCATTGTCTCGAAGTCTTGCCTTGAGAACTCCAGCTATCATGACAACGAGGGGAAAGGAAAGACCCTAAAAGAATTGTTCTTCTCGAAGGTCGAACAACTCAGGATTAACTCTCGGAATGAGACATAGCAACATCTCTCGAGCTGAGAGACGAAGCACACATCCATAGGAATGGAGTGAAGCAGATGACGAAGGTTCACTAGGTAGACAACACTTTCACGCTTAAGAAGGTGGTAAACGATTGTCAACGTAGCGAGGAGTTGAGTTACCATGATATCACAACGAGACACCTTCAGAACCGTGACTCGTAGATATCTCCCCTTAAGTGGCAAAAAGAATTACCTTTGATTCAGAGATCATTGAAATTCTTTAAACCAGCCTAAGGCAATTCCCGAGCGATCGTTTGGAGGGGGTCGGTAGAATGGCATACTCGGACTTGGATGATGTGGATTACCTTGTTAAAGACAACGCAATGGATGATTTTTGCTTATCACCGGAAATGGAAGAGACCCATGGTAGAATGGCACATTGGCGGTGCAAGCTGGGAACAAAAATGCAAATGCTGGGAATGATTCTGGTAACTGGGGAAGAACCCAACAATAGAGAGTGAATTCACTGTTTGAAAGGTCATAGCATTACCGAGGAAACGGAGAGCACTATACAGTTAATGCGGACGATCAAACCTAGCACTAGCGCGTGCTCTTCAAGAACTTGAGCATTTCCATAATCATCAAGGTTTTACCAACATCCGTGTCAAGGATCCTGGCAACACAACATACTACCATGATGGCTAATGATGGATGATGCAGATGAAAAGGAAGATAACACCTTCTCAGATTTCACCTTAGCGAGGCCAAGGAAACAAAATCTGGATGATCGACCGAGAGACATTTAGCACTCCGCTTCTAATGTTCTCCTTGATGTGCTAGCGTATCCCATTCATTGAAATGGGTTGGTATCTAGAACATCAAGTAAAAAGGTCAGACTTCGGAACACAGAAATCCATAGGGCAACTAGGGAGTAAATCCTATGAAATCCCTATGGGGAGGTGGCCAACTTCTCTAATCAAGATACTACAATATTAGGTCTCCCGGCGGGGTGTGTTGGCCACGACATCCACTTTACCGGTTTCCGAGGGACCGATATTATAGTTCTTTGGAAATGTTCCAAACCATCATATCTGCCTGAGATTCAGATCTGGTGGTGTCAGGATATTCCAGACTCATCGAGTCTAGGAAGATAAATGAAAGTTTGCAACATAATTCGACGAGACAACGTTGCGAGCTTCTCGGGAAATGAACTACGATAGCAAACTCCAAAACATGAGCTGGTTATGCTACACACGTGTGAACACGATGTCCTAGACAAGCATGACCACGTGGTAGTCTTACAATAAAACACTACCGAGTTCAGGTTGGGAACCATCAACGAGGGTATCGAAGTCCTTACATAAGTCCGGATTAGCTCTTATGAAGGAACTCCTTCTCCTTGAACAAATCAATCAGTGGCTTGGTGTGCTAGGGATACATATAGATTGAAGGTTGCAAGTCTTGAAACCACAGAATTCTTGGCACGTGTGCATGACTGATTTGGAATGATTCCAAAGAAAACAACATTGACTTTCTCGAATCCACGGCGGCAACTTGCATCAAATGCACATGAACTGGAGGAAGTCACTTCTTACATCCGAACGTATGCTTCATGAACTAGCATGAAGAAATGCTTTCAAAAGTTTCCAACACTAGCTTAATGTTCAACAAAATCATGGAGGAGATAAGGATGTTGTCAATGGGCTCAACAACAATTCAACCGGGTTTCCTTTTAAAAGAAATTCCATAGTTAAGTGGACACGGTGATAGCATTGGTCAGACCAAAGAATATAATGGTGTATGCTCGAGGAAAAACCACGAGTAAGACAACATTACAAACATTGTTGGTTCTAACTTGATTTGAGGATAGCCCACACCCAAATCAAAGGTTGGACAAGATGATAGGTCCATTAACTGATCACAGGGACCAATCGATGAAGATATCATCTTTCTTCAACACACACTACACAAGAATATCCCTTTGGAACGAACTAAGTTAGGCAAGCTTTTATCTTCCAATTCTCCAAGTTGTTGTCTAGCTTAACCAACTAGCTCAGGGATATCCAACACAGATTCTTGGAGAAAGGGTGGTTCACAAGAAACCAAGTTGATCACGAGCTCAACATAACAGTCAGGAAACAACCCGGTAACACTTCCAAGAAGATATTTGGAAAGTCACGAACCACCGGTATGTTACTAAGCTCGAGAACAATCTTGCTTTTGAGGGCAAGATGACATGATCAAATGAGTGAGGACTTGAAATAATTCCTAACTCATTGGTCGAGGAGTGCACCAGAAATAGGGACTAGGTAGCACAATCAATCTTAGAATGATAATTCAATAACCAACACGCTAAGAATGAAATTATTATCCTTTAACTACCAAGCAACGAGGTTGCTGGGAGTATTGATTTCACACATCACAATTCATTTGTCGGTATTCCGGTTGCATCAACACGAGGACCGAGGAATGACAATGATGGCAAGAAGTATCACTGTACCAAGAGTTCATAGGGTGGTGTGCAATTCCTATAACATTCCCGATATAAAGATGGTAATACTCCAAGGTAGAGCAGAACAAAAGCTGGATTAGCAATTTGATCTGCGAAGCACAACTTCTTTGACCCAATCCTGGAAATGGACAAGGTACTAGAGTTTGTTTCTCCTAGTCATTCTGGAATAGAATGGCTTGATGGACCACAAGAGTAATAGGCATCGATGAATGAACGCACGCATACTCTTGACTATCAAATGATAGACGAGGGTCAGAAGACAACTAAGAGGGACAACTCAAAGAACATATAATTTTCTGAGTTGTGGATGCATAGATTAGTACGTCGAACCAAGTTCTACATGTTTCTTCCGGATAACCCATGCAGAGAGGTAGGACTGGCAGAGTCACGATTTATGAATGGAGAACTCCTCAAGAGTACTCTTGTTGTCATCTTTAGGTTCAGAAGAACTCCTGCCAAGAATGGTTCATGGTAATTGGAAGAAGGATGTACCATGAACCTTGAGGACTATCGCAAAGGTTACTAATATCCTAAAGGAACTAGCAACACTATCAACATGATGTAAGTAGGGTGAATCTCGGGTTCAAGAACCCAGGAATAGAATACCTACTACTAAGTAGCATCACGGGATGCTTTCAAGAATAAAGGCCAGAATCATCACACGGGGAACACAAATCATGGCTAAATTACTAGATGATCCCCTAAGACACCTAGGGTCATAATAATATCTCCAACATATATGTCAAGGTAACAGAGTACCTCAACTCACTGGTTAGTGTGCTTATTCTGACCATAAGGAACATCGGGAACGGAAAGAAAGGATTTGCAAATGCATCAGACTATTTAGAAACCTGGGATGACTCGGACAGCATAACGGCTGTAAATGCTCAGAAAAGATTGGAGACATGCTACAAAATGATGGCATAGCCACTCAGAAGCACAATATCAAGGTTCCGAGATCAATAGTTAGCATACAGAGGTAGAAACTGAATTGAGGCTTAATTCCAACAATCTATAAGTCTACGGGTTAGAAACACGTGATCCTGATAGAAAGAAGAGATAGCCTAGTTCTTAATCCCCGCAGGAAAGATAAGATGACTCAGATCAGAAGGGCATGAGGTATAAGGAGTAAAAAGAGCCTTACGTTCCATCCCACAATCAATTCCCTTATATAACTAAGAATTTCTAGACTCCACTTCGACCAGTTTGGCTTGGTAATCCTACAGGCAGTCAGGCTCTGATACCAACGCTGTCAGGACCCCGACTCAATGCCACATCGATCTAGCATGTAACACCTCATATCACTTTGCGGCCTCACACACGGTATTCCCACGGGTGTCGCCTTACCTTTCCCCGGGACCGTTTGCGCCTTTTGGCACACGTATATGACAGTGTCGCTAGCATCCATATGATAAGGAGCCCGGGCTGACATGGCTAGTCGTAAACCCAAAGTGGCACAAACTTACAGGGATAGGCATCCATGACCCAACATCGAACGTGTCGGTCATCAGCGAGTGAATCCAGGCTGTAGCACTGGGCTAGCAGGACTCCGGTGAACCGGGCTGTAGCGGGCTAACAGGACTCCGGTATTCATCGCGTGACATTTCCCTGAAGGGACAGACACAGGAACGAAGAAGGACACATGCCGGCCAGCCTAAGTGTTCCGGAGCAGCAGCAAGCTACCATGGCTCAGTGGAAACACTAGGAGACATTTCCCGGTAAGAGAGGCTACTAAGGATAACAACTAGATAGCCAGATCCCACACATACCAAGCATTTCAATAACATACACACAATATGCTCGATATGTGCAAATACAACATGGCATCACAACATGACTCTACGACTCAAGTAATTTATTCAATAGGCTCTGAGGAGCGAGATATTACAAACATGGGTCTCATGACCCAACATTCAGAGCATACAAATCAAGCACAAGCGGAAGCTATCATGTCTGAGTACAGACATCTATAAATGAAAAAGGCTGAGAAGCCTGACTATCTATCAGATCCTGCCGAGGGCACAAGATCGTAGCTGAGGTAACAAGCTAAACGTCGAAGTCCACGTGGAACTACTAGTGAGACTGAAGTCTCTCTGCAAAAACATAAATTAGGCAAACGTGAGTACAAATGTACCCAGCAAGACTTACATCAGAACTAACTACATATGCACCATTATCAACAAAGGGGATGGTGGGGTTTGACTGCAGCAAGCCAGCTTTGACTCGGTGGCTAACCTAAACTACGACTGCAAGTAACTCTTTTGAGGTGGCGCACACGAGTCCACATATTCACCATATCAATACACCACTATGGATCCGCTCCCGTCTCCCTACGAGAACGCCATCCATAGCACTCACGCTTATCTTGCGTATTTTAGAGTATCCACTTTCACTTGTCTATGAACTGATATAAGCAACCCAGAAGTCCTTTTCCGCGGACACGGCTATTCGAATAGATGATGTTAACCCTGCAGGGGTGTACTTCTTCACACACGCTCTCACCACTTACCGCCGTTTACACGACATGTACTCGGCAACCTTCAAGCGGAAGCCCAACGTGGGTGTCGGCCACGGCCTGCCTAAACACTCGAGTCTCTAGTCCAGGTTTATCGCCTATTCGGGTTCCATCCATGAGGAGATCCGGCCGGAGTTTCGCTCACAGCCCCAAACGATGTGAACAGGGTTCCCGAGACACCAAACGGGCGCCCGGTACACCGTGCCACGTGCCTACCGCATCACAGCCCACCCCTACGGTCAGCGCTGCGCACGGCCTCCAGCATACTACAAACACCAGAAACTACTTGCAACTCCTGGACAGAGGACAAGGGTGATCAAGAAGCCGAGAGGGTCCATTGGTTTCAGGCCCAATGCGTGGTAGTAGCTGAATCATGGATCACAAACACAGAACTCAGTTCTTGAGGACGGCTGCAATGAGACAACCCACCATGTACTCCTACATGGCCTCTCACCGCTACCTTTACCAAATCATGTTCACACACTTAGCTCACACACAGTAGGACATGTTCACACACCTCTGATTCATCCCTGATGAATCAGACCTGACTCAACTCTAAGCAGTAGCAGGCATGACAAACAAGCATGAATGAGTAGGCACAACAAGGCTCAAACAACTCCTACTCATGCTAGTGGGTTTCATCTATTTACTGTGGCAATGACAGGTCATGCAAAGGATAAAGGGGTTCAGCTACCACAGCAAGTAACAGATGAATCGTTGTTGTCCTAATGCAGTAAAAGAGAGCAGGAGCGAGAGAGTAGGATTGTATCGGAATGAACAAGGGGGTTTTGCTTGCCTGGCACTTCTGAAGATAATATAGTTCTTCATCGGTGTCGTCGATCTCGTCGTCGGAGTCACGTCTATCGAGAGGGGACAAACACCGGCAAACAAGAAAGAACACAATCAATGCAATGTACAATATGATGCATGCTATGACATGGCAATATGAATGTGTTTTGGGCTAATGCACCTAGCTATGATTTAAATGAGGTTGGTTTGAATACAAGATTCAAATTCAAACTCCATATGTGATTATTCATATGCCATTTAGTTGTTTTGTCCAAAACAGAGGATAAACATTGTTCAAACATGCATGAAAATGGTACAGATGGATTCCTTGAATTTTTCTGATCATTTTTCATATATAAATTATTTCATTTGGAGTTACGGTTAATTTTCTATGATTTATTGAAGTTTTAGCTATTTCTGGAATTTCCTGATTATTAATAAAATAAATTAAATTCCAGAAAAGGAATATTGCGTCAGCATGGCGTCATGCTGACCTCAGCAGAGTCAACAGGGGCTGGTCCGGGTCAAACTGACCGGTGGGTCCCGAGTGTCAGTGTCTAACTAAACTAATCTAACTTAGTTAATACTAACCTAACTTAATTAGCCGGGCGGGGCCCGCATGTCAGTGGCTCTGGGGAAGTCAAACTAGGGTCAAACCCGGGCCAACTCGCTGGAGTTGACCCACTGTTCGTCGCCGGCGGAGCCAGAGACGGCGGAGGGTGCGGGTTTCCTCCTCCGGCGACCAAATGGCCGGCGGAGGGCATCTACGGAATGCCCAGACTCGCGCACATCTAACAGGGCAAACGGGAGAAGCTAGGGGGGCCGTAATCCTCGCCGGCGTCGAGCTCAGCGGCTGCCGGACCTCGGGCGTTGGCGGAAACGGCGCTACGGTGCACAAGAGGGGAAACGGAAGGGCGCTGCGGCCTCCTGAGGTTGCGGTGAGCACGACGGTGGCCTCGGGAGCGAGCTGCGGTGGCTGTGGCCACGGCCACGCCATGGCCGGCGGCGATGAGCAATCGGCTCCGGTGAAAAGGGCGGCTAGAGTGCGGGAACGAGCACGAGGAGGAGGGGGAATGGAAGAAGAGCTCACAGCGGATCCGGTGGAGGCAACGGTGAGGCCGGAGAGGGGCTGGAGCTCGCGAATCCTCGAAAGTTCGCCGGCGGCCGAAGGTTGGGGACGAGCTTGAGGGCGACGCTGCAGGGCTTCCGGAGGGCCGTGGATCGGTGGGGAGGAAGAGGGGGTCGAGGCGGAGCCTTTGAGTGCATCGGCGAGGCTAGGGGGTGGCGGTGGCCGCGAGGGAGCTCGTCGGTGGCGGCGGCTCCGTTCGGTCGCGGGAGGGAGAGGAAGCAGAGGAAGGGGAAGAGTTCGGGAGAGAGTGAGAGAGTTCCAGAGGAGTGGCGTGGCATGCATGGAGGCGTCCGGGGTGTCGAGGTGGAGCGGCAAGCAGGAGGTGGCCGGGGCGTGCGCCGGCGTGCGTCGGCCACGCGCCTGTGCCTACTGGCGCCAGGAGGAAGGCGACAGGGGGGAAGTGGAGATGGGCTGGGCCGTGCTGGGCCAGGTAAGTGGGCGCCAGGTAAGTTAGGTAGGTGGCCTGGTGGCCTTCTCTCCCTCTCTTTATATTCCTGTTCTGTTTTTCTATTTTTTGTAGTTTGTTTTGATTTGATTTAAAAAATATCAAATCATTTTATAAAATCCTGGAGACAATTATGGTGCTTTCTGAATTATTTCAGTGACCCTCAACAATTTCCAACATTTATTTGAACATTTAAATTATTTATAGTGTTTAAATGCCCAAGGTCAAATACAATAGGATTTAATTCAAAAATCCAGAATGACCTAGAAATATGTGCATCATTGTTGGCAGGGGTTTTCACCTTTAACAAAAATAATGAACTTTCCTAAAGGGCATTCTGGGTTTATTGAAAATATTTTTATTTTGATCCTAATTGCATTTTATTTAGTGCTAGGGTTTGTCATCCCCAGTTCAAGTTTCATGAACTTTAAACATGATGCATGAATGCCTTAATGCAACTAATGACAAACAAATTCTAGGGCTGTGACATCCATAAAGTGGTCCGGAGAACTCCACCATTGATTAAGAGGCCCATACTCCGGATCGCCAAACTTAGTTTGCAATGAAAAGGGCTTACCAGCCGCGATCTCCCCAGCATGTCGGATCTCCTCCCGAGCTGCTCTAGGCTCAGAGTGGGCTTCCTTCGCCTCTCGTAAGGCCTTGTCAAGATCGGCTACTTTGGTTTTGTTCTCTTTCTCAAGAACTTGGCATTGGCTAGCGGCATTCTTCAGCTCAAGTGCCATGGTAGATATCCTCTCCTCGCACTAACGTCGAGCAGTCTGCTCAACTTTTAATTCGGCGGCTGCCTTTTCGGCAGCCGCATTACTCATCCTCACTTGCTCTTTGACCCGGGCAAGTTCCGCCCAAAGGGTCTCCACTGCGGCGGCACTATCTGGAGTTATGCATATACAAATTTTCAGTATCACACTTATTTCACAATACTAGCATGTACTGAGTGCCCCAGAGACATAACTTGCGCCTCATCGAGCCGCCTGTTCATAAGCGTGATGTCATCATCCGTGACATCAACTTTCTGCTTCAAATGTGCTACCTCGATAGCTTGGGCAGTCCCCACGGATGTAACAACCTGTGTTTCAATTAGTCATATCATTTCCTGGGCATATATTTCTGATCCTATGATCGCATTCCTTTGGATGTCAACCAGACTCTCAGGGGCTACTATCTATATACAGGTGCAATTCGCACTTACAATATAATTGAAATTACACTGCGTACCTCGAAACCTCTTAGTAGGCTAGAAAAGGCTTCATTTAATCCACTTTTCGTGGACCGAACTCTTTCCAACACCGTACCCATCAAGGTACGATGTTCCCCTGGGAAAGAGGCATGTTGCAAAATGTCCATCAATTCATCCGGCATCCCTTGGACATTTGATAGTCCGGGAATTTTGTTGTTCCCTATAGGGGCCGCACACCCTGGACCCGGGGCGGCCGAAGTATTACCTTTGGCCCCGGTCCTCACTATCCCTTGTGCCATTGCAGATCGGGAAGGATCCTCTGGGACGACACCTCAATGTCATCTACCTTATCAGGCAAGGAGATCTGTGGAGGCGTCTCGCTCTCCATCATCTCCGGAAGTAGATCCCCCGAAGAGGAGGACTGTTGAGGAGGGCTGCGTGTCCCACTTCAAACATGAGTTTAAAATATTACCCTTATAGCCAGGAAAGAATGGGACATGTTTAAAACACCCGGATTCACTTAAGATGCGGCTGAGGGCCTATCTTTGCGGGGTGACCGTGTGTCAATATCACCCCCTGACTGGGATACCTTCCCCCGCTTACAAGCTTCTCTTTCCGAGTCTTCGGAAGCGGCCCTTTTCTTCCCATGGGAGAAGGGATGTCAGTTCGCGCTTCCCTACCACCTTTTCAAGTGGGAGTTCTAATCTCCCCAGACGAATTTCCTTGTGAGCCTCCAGAGTGGAAGCTGCCTTGGGCCTCTTTGTCCTCCTCTTTATCTTCCCCCTCCGACATTTGATACGGCGCCGGAGCCAGCATCCTTGTTAGTAACGGATCGACAGTATCTTCGGGAAGTGGAGCCAAACACCTAATTCTCCCCGCCTTCTTTAGCCAGCCCTGGCCGGATAGAGTTTTATCAGTACATTGTCAAGGATAATTTGACTAAATCATGTTCAGGGGTTAAGTACTTACCGAAGTATCCGGATGGTTGCAGTCAAGACCGATGTCTTCTGTAGTATCCAACCACTGTTTTCATGCGCTGAAGAACAATTTCCACATCTCTCTGAGCATTGTGCCAGAGAGGTGCTGAAGAGTCCATGGACATTCCGGATTAAATTCCCACATGCAGAGAGGGAGCCGCTGAAGGGTAGGATCCGACGGACTAACATTACTTGGATTACATCAATGAGATCGGTGTCCTTCTCCATGAGGCTCCAGATGCGGCTTTGCAGTGTCCGCACTTCATCTGTAGATCCCCAGTCTAGCCCCTTGTTAATCCATGATGCAAGCTATGGCGGAGGGCCGGAGCGAAACGCAGGAGCAGCTACCCGCCTTGTACCACGGGGCTCGGTGATGTAACCCACTCTCGTTGCCATAAGTTAGAAGATTCTGTGAAGGAGCCCTTTGGCCAAGTGGAGTTGATAAGCTTGCTTATTGAAGCGCCTCCGCACTCTGCTTGTTTCCCGTCGATTACCTTTGGTTTCACATTAAAGGTCTTAAGCCATATGCCGAAGTGTGGGGAAATACGGAGGAAGGCCTCGCATGTGGTGGTGAACGCCGATATGTGGAGGAAGGAGTCCGGGGCTAGATCATGGAAATCTAGCCCGTAATAAAACATGACTCCCCGAACGAAGGGATGGAGAGCAAACCCAAGCCCTCGAAGGAAGTGAGAAATAAAAATGACCCTCTCATTGGATCTGAGAGTAGGAATAACCTGTCCTTGAGCAGGAAGCCTGTGGTAGATTTGCACAGTCAAGTATCTAGCCTCCTTGAGGTTCGAGATGTCTTCCTCTGTGACAAAAGAGGCCATCCACCGGCCTTGAAGGCCTGGTCCGGACATGGCTGGAAGCTCGAAATGAATAGATTTAACCTTGGGTGTTGGAACTTGAGGTGGGGGTAAAGGAAGGAACTAGCATGGAAGAAGAAAGGATAGGCCTTAACCCCTTTATAAAGGAGACGAATATCAAGCGTCCCCTCCGTGGCCTTGAAACATGCCTATTCCCGAGGAATTATGCCAATAGAACTGTTGGGTTACCCACGCCCATGTTGATGAAAATCCCGTAGTAAGGGGACACGATCTCTGCTTTGACAAGACGTGCCAATAAAACCGCCCCCCGAAACGTGGGGTAGCAGGCTAGAAAATGATTCAAAATAATGGTCGGGTAATGACGTAATGTCGTACTACCAAAGTTGTTAGCGGATTGGACTCGTGAAATATTATACTCTCTATGGAGGTTTGTAGAACTTGTTTTGCAGAGCCGAACATGATTCTTGTGTTCAAGATCGACTTTGAAGTATTCGGAGAAGGAACCTGCCTTGCAATGTCGAAGACAATCTGCGCGGCGGACTCATCGTCATTGAAGCCTGGTTCAGGGGCTACTGAGGGAGTCCTGGACTAAGGGGTCCTCAGATAGCCAGACTATATACATTGGCCGGACTGTTGGTCTATGAAGATACAAGATAGAAGACTTCGTCCCGTGTCTGGATGTTACTCTCCTTTGCGTGGAAGGCAAGCTTGGAGATTCAGATATGTAGATTCCTTTCTCTATAACCGACTTTGTACAATGCTAGTGCCCCCTTGGTGTCTATATAAACCGGAGGGTTTAGACTTCTAGGGTTTAGCCACAACAATCATATCCTTATAGCCTAGACTTCTAGGGTTTAGCAATTACGATCTCATGGTAGATCAACTCCTGTAATACTCATATTCATCAAGATTAGTCAAGCAGGAAGTAGGGTATTACCTCCATAGAGAGGGCCCGAACCAGGGTAAACATTTTGTTCCTCGCCTCCTGTTACCATTAGCCTTAGACGCACAATTCGGGACCCCCTCCCCGAGATCCGCCGGTTTTGACACTGACAGCAGGCTCTGACAAACCCGGCAGAACTCCTGCGGGTCCTTCTCCTCGATCCAGCACCACCGGCCCCGCTAGTCCTCCCACCTCTCCTTCTGGGCACCCTCCGGATGCGTGCCCTTCTTGTGAGCCCTCGGGATCCAGGAGATGCTCTTAGAGATGGCGCCCCATAGTTGGATGCGAGGGGAGAAGTAGTGGCTAAAGAGTGTCGTGCTGGGGAGCAACCCGGCAAAGCCCTCACAGAGGTGGGCAAAGAGAGCCATGCACAGAACGACATTCGGCATGAGATCCAAAAGATGGAAGCCGTAGGTGTGCATGACGACATTGAAGAAGTCAGAGAAAGGAGGGCAGAGCCCGCAGGAGAATAAATCGATGAAAAAGGGGTACCGATTTGGGCCGGCCTAGGCGGAATCGGCGGGGACGACACGCGTGGCAGGGTGCCCCGTCGTCTCCCTCCCCCACAGGGGCAAGAAGAGGTTGTTGAACTGGACCGCATCAATCGTCGACGGGAAGTAGGCGAGCTGAGTCCGCCGCACCACCGCCTCGCTCTCCGGCACCTCCCTCTCCCCGGCATCCTTGGCCGCTCCCTTGCCCTGCTGGTTTTGGGCGCCATGGCGGCTGGAAGGAGGCGGAGGATCAAGAGCAATGGGGGCACAGCGGCAGCTAGCAGAGGCAAGAGCTTCAAATCTTTCGCCTGAGGAAGAAGATAGGAACGGCGGTCCTGCGATTGGGAGAGGCGCAGAGGGTAAATGAGCAGTGCGGCTGCAGTTATTCCTTTTTATGAGGAAGGCGCGGGCCACCTCTTTACCATTTACTGCGATATGACGCATGCATGCAGCAAGCGCCCCACACATGACGCCCACGTCATGCACGACCTTCCACGTCGTGCATTCAACACGGGTCGTGGGGAGGCACAGTGGATGAAGAAGTTACCGCGGTAAAACTCCTCCCCGCCTGCCCGCGCACCGTTCTGGGCCTAGCCCAACAACGCGTCGCGCTTATGTGTGGCCCAGGCCCGAGCACTCTTTTGTACCCCTCTACTTGTGCACGGGCAGTCAGAGTTGCGCCCGCAGCCACACTTAGCAGGGCAGAGGAGAGAAGTCAAAGGTGCAAGACAATCAAAGCAAGGACCAGAGAAACAAAAAGCAAGAGGGTGAGGTAGACTCTCCCGGCAAGACCCTTGCCGGGGCAGCCTCCGCAGCCCCGGCAAGAGCCTTGCCAAGGCACTTGCCCAGTGCCAGCAGAGAGCATCACCCTTGAGCCCAAGGGTTCCAACGCCATCAACCACATTGGAACCAATGCTCAGGAGGCACCTCCATGGTGGCATGCAGATCTTCGTGAAGATCAAAAGCTCACAAGATCAGATGAGGACCAGAAGGCGACGATCCTCTGCAAGATCCTTGCCCAGGAAATCCGCAAGACCTCCGGCAAGATCCTTGCCGGGGACGACTGTCATGTCACGGCAAGACCCTTGCCAGGACCCCGGCAAGACCCTTGCCGAGGACATCAGCGGGGCCCCGGCCAGGCCCACATCTGCCAAGACACCACCACTATTCCCATGCAGCTGCCAGCTCAGCCAGCTAGGCGAGCACCTGCGTGGCGATGTGCGGCCTCTAGACCGACTCGGCAAGCACCTGCGTGGTGGCATGCAGATCTTCATGAAGATCCTGCCACCACACTAGCTCAGCAGCCTACCAGCTTATATGGCACTGCACGCCTCGTTGGCCTAGACGCATGTCGAAGCAAGACGGAGCTGCGACGGACGGGACGGGCCTCGTTACCGTCCCCAGTAAAGCAAGGGGACACCTGCATTTAATGTGTTTTGTCCCATAATGACATGTGATAAGCTCGTACACTGTACACCTTTCCACCTCCTGTGTGCCATTCTGGCGTCCCGTTTGAACTATAAAAGGAGGCCCAAGGCATACTTGAGAGGGATTCGGATCTTTTGGACTACGCACACGCCATAGGTAGTTCAAGAACTCAAGAACACTCAAATATCCACCAAAGCAGGACTAGGGTATTACACATCCACGCGGCCCGAACCTGGGTAAACGATCTTTGTGCTGGCTCCTAGACCCGCTCTTTCCAAAACCTCGCGTCCGCTGACCATAGTAGGGATTCCAGTGATCCCATAGGTGTCGTTTTCCACCGATAGTTTCATAATCGAATTACATCAGATAGCTTCGGCACTCAGTTCCGCCATTACACGACAGTACCAAGTTTCACATGAAACATCAAAAACCTTTGGAAAGTAGCATCATACACGGTAAATATACATTTGAATCTCATCTGGGAAACTGCAGAAGTGGAAGGCCAATACTGATCTGTCAGTGATGTTGAATGTCCTTGCAACTTTAGGCCAGTGGCTGTGGATAATTTCCCGCCAAACCTTCGTCCTCTTTAGCAAGAATTGAATATTGTACCGTGGGTGTTGAATGAATACGTTCCTCGCCCCTTGACCATGTAGGTTGTCGGCATCCTGGGAACGGGGTTCCCCAGACATGCCTGCCTGCGGCCTAGAGCGTGGCTCAACCAATGGCCCAGTATGGCCCGTCTTCATCAACCAAGCACTGAAGACCCTTGCGAGAGGCCAAGCCTCGCAGGGCGGACGGTGCAAGGCCTCCTCAAGGGCTGCCTCACCAGGCAGGCTCGCGAGGAAGTGGAGAGATCAAGGCAAGGGGTACCTCGCGAGGTGCCCGTGACGCAAGACATGACGATCAAGACCAGGCGGGCTCCAGGCGGGCACCAGACTGTGCATTATCCTTGTTTCCTCTTTGGTGCAAAGGAGGCAAGCACAGGCGCGGAGTATCGAGGCATCAGGCAAAGGTTTCCATATAGGTGCAACGAGACCAAGACCAGCAAGACGGCAGGACGAAGGTCACCGTGGAGCCCAAGACGACGTCATCACCAGCACCTTTGGCAGTCGAAGACCACCTTTAGTCAGGATAGCTTGTACTAGCTGTCCCCTTTCGAAATGGCCGTTGTTGGATCCCTTCCCGCTCAATATTTGGGAAGAGGACCAGGGCCTCTATAAATAGGGCTAGCCACCACAGTAGAGAGAGAACAAGTTAAGTTCATCCACACCACCGCAAGAACACCTCTCCTCGCGAGGCTGTTCTTCCTTTGTACTGTTCATCATCGGCCCAAGAGGCAATCCACAACACCACACACTGGATCAGGGTATTACACCACAACGGTGGCCTGAACCAGTATAAATCTTGTGTCTCTTGTGTTTTTCATCGATCTACCTTAGGGATCGCAGCGAGGCTGAGAGCGAGATTCGGTAGGAGGAGATCTTCGTGCGCACCCAAGTGTTCGAACCTTAAGGGTTTTGCCGGAACCCAATATCTGACATTTGGCGCGCCAGGTAGGGGTGCGCCAGAGCTCTTCCTTTTGTTGGCCCGCTCTCCATCAACACTGCGCTTCGCCCTCCTGGCGGATAACGCGCCTCCGGCTCTGGCGACCGGCGCCAGCGCTGGGGCCAGGGGGCTCCAAGCCTTGGCCCACGCCTTATGGCAGGTACAGTGGCTGCACAAGTTCAAGCCAGAGATGCCGCCATGCTACGACGGCACGGTAGACCCGCTGGCTCTCCTGCTGGCGTACGAGGAGGCCGTCCTCAAGGCCGGAGGCGACAACAAGGTAATGGCCAATTTGTTTCCCATGGCCCTCATCGGCGTCCCCTACGCTTGGCTGCTCATCCTGCCGACATCTTCCGTGGCCTCCTAAGAGGAGCTGCGCAACCTCTTCCTCACTTCGCGGTGCCTGCGCCCCCGATCATCGCAACTCTCCTAGGCGGCTCACAGGCGCCGCCCTCAGACCGCCATGCCAAGCCGTTCTTTCGCCAGATCAGCGCCCTCGCATGGCAAGGAGCTCCTCCGGGTTGGGCGGCACCCAAGGCCGACTTGACCTTCAACTCAGACGATCACCCCATCAACACCGCCTGTTCGGGTGCGCTTCCGATGCTCTGCACGCCTACCATCTGCCGGGTGGCCGTCACCAAGACCCTCATTGACGGCGGCGGCTGCCACAACGTGCTCTCGGTGGAGGTCTTCAGCCTCCTTCCTTCGGCAGATCCGCCTTCCTGTGACCTTCGGCACCCACGACAACTTCCGCACGGAGCTCATCGACTTCGACATCACCCACATCGGCCTCCCGTACAATGCCATCCTCGGATACCCCACCTTGGCTCAGTTCATGGCAGCGACCCATTCGTCCTACAACCTCATGAAGATTCCAAAGAGTAGCGGTGTCCACACCGTAGCTGGAGATACCAAGGAGGCTCTGCTGGCGCTCAAGCTCGCCCTCAAGGCCGCCGCGGCGGCGGCGCCCGCTGGCATGGACGCCTCCAACGTCAAGGGGGCCGCTCCGACCAAGAAGAAGCAGTTGTTCACTAAGGACAAGGCGGAGACCAGGCAGGTGCTAGTTGAGGAAGAAGGGTCCTCGGGAGCCACCTTCACCATAGGTGCCAATCTCGACACTGACTAAGAGGAGGCGCTGGTAAGGTTCTTGCGCGTGAACAAGGAGGTGTTCGCGTGGGAACCCAAGCAGCTAGTGGGGGTCCTAAGGGAGGTGATTGAGCATCACCCGAATGGGTGCGCCAATGTGCGCCCCGTGAAGCAGATAGCGAGGTGGCAGTCCACCGAGAAGCAGGCCTTCATCATCCAAAAAACCCGCAAGCTGGAGGTAGCAAGTGTCATTCGCGAGGTCCGCTACCCCGAATGGCTGGCAAACCCCATTGTCGTGCCAAAAAAGGGAGGAAAGGAGCGCATGTGCGTCGACTTCACCAACCTCAACAAGGCCTGCCCTCAAGATCCGTTCCCGCTCCCCCGCATCGAACAGATTGTTGACTCCACCGCCGAGTGCGACCTGTTGTGTTTCCTGGATGCGTTTTTGGGTTATCACCAAATCAAGATGGCGGTGGAAGACGTGGAGAATACAACCTTCCTGACCCCTTGTGGGGTGTACTGCTACACTGGCATGCCGTTCGGGCTGCGCAACGCGGGCGTAACCTTCCAGCGGCTGATGCAGATCGCATTGGGCCGGCAGCTCGGGAGAAACGCCGAGGCCTACATCGACGAGATTGTGGTGAAATCTCAGGAGGCAAGGACCTTGATCCAGGATTTGGAGGAGACCTTCACGAGCCTCCGCTAGGTGGACCTGCGACTCAACCCGGAGAAGTGCATGTTCGGCGTCCCTTCAGGCAAGCTATTGGGCTTTCTCGTGTCCCACAGAGGGATCGAAGCCAACCCAGAGAAGGTCAAGGCAATCGAAGACATGAGTCCACCACAAACCCTCAAAGAAATGCAGAAGCTTGCCGGCTGCGTGACTACGTTAGGACACTTCATCTCCAAGTTGGGGGAGCGCGCCCTGCCGTTCTTCAAGCCGATGAAGAAGAAGGACCATTTGAGTGGACTCAAGAGGCCGACCAAGCATTTCGAGACCTCAAGAAATATATGACCAGCCCTCCGGTGATGGTAGCACCGCGCCCTCTCGAGTCCTTGGTGCTCTACCTCGCCGCCACTCCCTACTCCGCCAGCGCAGCCCTGGTGGAGGTTCGGGGGGAACGCCAGGCCAAGGCTGCATCACGCCCAGCCACGACTCCAACCATAGCGGCACAAGACCAATAAAGCCTCGCAAGGACCATGACCTCGGCAGCCGGAAACCAGCCTCGGCAGGAAGACGCCCCCAATGCTGAAGAGGTTGCACCAGGCAACCAAGCGCTGGGGGCTCCATCGCCTCAGGAAGCGTCTCAACCTCCGGAGGACACAAGCCTCATCAGCACACCCAATCTCATTAAGCATCCAGTGTACTTTGTTAGCACGGTGTTGTAGGACGCAAGGGCAAGATACCCCATGCCTCAAAAGCTCTTACTCGCGCTCTTGGTGGCCTCGCGTAAGCTACGGCACTACTTTCAAGGTCACCACATCAAGGTCGTCTCGGCCTACCCATTGGAAAGGGTACTCAGGAGCCCCAACTCCGCTGGAAGGGTCGCTGAATGGAACATCGACTTGCAAGCGTTTCAGTTGGAGTTTAGCACAACCAGGGTCGTCAAGGGAGCCGCGCTTGCTGATTTTGTGGCAGAATGGACAGAGGCGCCATGGCTCAAGGCGGGCAAAGATCGGTCCCTCTCCCCAGGAAGTGAAGCACCCGATGGCTGGGTCATGTACTTCGATGGAGCATTCTCACGGCACGGCGCGGGGGCTGGTGCAGTGCTTATATCCCCCACTCAGGATAAGTTCTATTACGCCGTACATCTCTGTTTCCAGCAAGGTGAGAAGATCTCCAACAACATAGCAGAATATGAAGGCCTCATAGCAGGCATGAAAGCTGCAGCAACACTAGGTGTACGAGCCAAGCGACAAGCACATGGAGGCATATCTTGCGGAAGTACGCAAGATGGAGAAGCAGTTTTGGGGACTGGAGTTGGAGCATGTGCCCCGCGGCACCAACCAAGAGGCTGATGATATCGCCAAAAGGGCATCCAGGCGGCTGCCTCAGGAGCCTGGCGTTTTTGAGGAACGACTCTTCAAGCCATTGGCGGCACCGTCACTTTGAAGCACAACACAGCCTTGGGAAGAACTCCCTCAGCCACCTGCCAATGGAGCCCCGGCCTGTGGCCCGACCTCGGGAGCACGCTTACTCTTGGAGCTGGAGCCTCAGGAGGGATGCTGGACCACGGAATTCAAGGACTATCTGATGCAAAGGACACTGCCAGACAAAGAGGAGGACACGAAACGCGTGGCACGGAAGGCCATGACCTACTGCATCCAAGATGGTGAGCTATACCGGAAGCGTCCAAATGACGTTTCCCTACATTGCATCTCCAGGGAACAGGGTAAGGAATTGCTGGCTGACAAACACTACGGAGATTGTGTACACCACTCATCATCACGGACCCTCATCGGCAAGGCGTTTCACAGCGGGTTCTACTGGCCTACGGCACTCAACGACGCGATCGAGCTGGTGAAGTCCTGCAAAGCCTGCCAATTCCATGCCAAGCAGATTCATCAGCCAGCTCAGGGCCTGCAGACCATCCCGATCTCGTGGCCATTCAGGTCTGGGGGCTGGATATCTTGGGCCCGTTTCCTCGAGCACCTGGGGGCTACCGCTACCTCTACGTCGCCCTCGACAAGTTCACCATGTGGGTGGAGGTGGAAGTCGTCCGCACCATCCCAGCCGGTTCCACAGTCAAGTTCATCAAGGGCCTCGTGAGCCGGTTTGGGGTCCCTAATTGCATCATCACCGACACGGTTCACAGTTCACTAGCAATGTCTTCAAAAGTATTGTGCTAACCTTGGAACGCAGATATGCTACGCTTCGGTGGCGCACCCCTGGAGTAACGGCCAGGCCAAATGCGCCAACGCGGAGGTCCTAAGGGGCCTCAAGACCTGGACCTTCAAGAAGAAGCTGGAGGCCTACGGCAGGGGCTGGTACGACGAGCTCCAATCCGTGTTGTGGTCCATCCGCACTACCGCCACTAAGCCTACTGGCGAGACCCCGTTCTTCCTCGTCTACAGAGCAGAGGCGGTCCTCCCTCATGAGGTCAGGCGTCGTTCCGTGCGGGTCCTAGCGTTTGATGAGGCGCAACAGGACGCCATGTGAGGGATGGACCTTGTGCTGGGGGAGGAGCGCCATCGCGAAGCCACACTATGAGCAGCAAGACACCAGCAGGCGCTGTGGCGGTATCACTGTCGCAACATCTGCCCTAGGACTCTCGAGGTAGGTGACCTCGTACTCAGGCGGGTGCTCTCCAGGGAAGGGCTGCATAAGCTCTCGCCCATGTGGGAGGGCCCGTTCAAGGTTGTTCATGTTTCCAGGCCTGGCACCGCGCGCTTGGAGACTCAGGAGGGGATACCCATCCCAAACGCCTGGAACATCCAGCATCTCTGGAAGTTTTACCCCTGAAGAAAGGCCTAGTGCCTATGAAGAAGGCCCAGTGCGTGTGAAGCTCGCCGCCCGAAGAAAGGCCCGGTGCCTGTGAAGAAGGCCCAGTGCTTGTGAACCTCGCCGCCCATGACACTCTCACGTAATAACGAGTTGGGGCTGTACACGCCCCGGAGTCTCTGGAGTGCCGCCCTCGGGCCTCGGCGGCTCCCACCCACGCCTAGTGGCAGCACTTAGCTCCGCGCTGGTGATAAGACGTCGATGACTAGACTAGGTGCCGGACACGGCTTTTCATTTGCTTTCCGCAGTTGGCTTGTTCGCCCTTGTTTGAACCTTTTTTGAAGTTGCTTCTAGCATTATTCGCTGTCTTCTACCCGTGTTCTCTGTTTTCAGCTTTTGTCTGAATCGTTCTCTCTCTCTTGCAAACCTCGCGAGGGGCTTGCCCGGGCGCCCTCGTGAGCCCTTTCTCTCTTCATTTTCGCGAGGCTCTCTCGTTCGAGTTCGCACCGGGAGCACCCCTCCTAGTCCATGCCCCTCGGGCATCACGACCCAAAGCACCGGGCCATGGCCGGCAACCCTCGCAACCAAGGTTCAGAAATGATTCTCCCAAAAGATTTTTTGCAGCTCTTAAGGCACCCAGCAAGGCCTCAAGCAGGCACCTCGCGAGGCGGAAACTACTGCAAACGTCCCGAGCTAAGTTGTTCCTATGCGCAGACACATAACAACGATACCATAACATAGCACTGGAATAATAAATGCAGTACGATAATCAGGGGATCATAGTTTGTTGCGCGCCCCCATGGGGACCCATACTTCTCTCTCCCGATGGAGGAAAAGGAGGAAAACAAAATAAAAGCAGTGCGCGCCTTGCAACAGCTCGCAAGGAGGGGTCTGCGTCGTCCTCCCGAGATCAATCAGACTCTGCCTCGCGCTTCACCGAAGCGCGGCGACGGGACGACCCGCTACCGGCTACGAAGCGAGCGCGGCGGCGTGGTGGCTGATCACGGCCACCGCTGGAGGAGCTGTCGCCTGCTCGATGAACTGCGGTCATCGTCGGGAGTGGGTTTGCCTTCGCCCTCATGACGGCCGTCGCCAAGGCTGAGCACCTCGTCACCATCATCGTCTTCAGGGTAGCACCCAACACGGCGGCCATCTTCTCCAAACACCCTCACGTAGAAGGTCGCGTCACCGTCATACTTGAAGTGGAGGGTCCACCGCCTGCCTAGGCCACGCGTGCGGGCAAACGTCTGCCAGCCCCGGGTCAGGGCTACATTGCCGGCGACCGAGATCTCCACCGCGACCCAGGAGGCCCTGCTACAGTAGTCGTCCGCCTGCAACCAAAGCCCGCCGGGGCCAGCGGCCGGTAGTTCGCTGACGAAGAAGTGAGGAAGCTGCAGCCAGTTGCCGACCGGGTTGTCCGACCACACAACAAACTCCGGCAGCACCTCTGCCGAATGGAAGCGCGGCCGGGGAGGCCGCGCAGCCACGTCACGCCTTCCCCCACCGACCGGGCTGCCTCGACATGGGCAGCCACCACCGTGTGAAGGGCCACCGCCGCGACCACCGGAAGCCACGACAGGGGTCACGGGATGCTTGCGAGGACGACCGTGGCCGCGCTTGGGCGAAGGAGAGCCAGGCCCTTCCTGGCGAGCCTTCCCCTTCTCCGCGGCCGAGAACCTCTTCATGGGTGCCATGGGGCACTACAAGCAACAAGAGCAAGGAGGGAGAAGAAGCAGGCGGAGGAAGAGGAGATGGACAACGGGGGCGTTCGCCCCTCCATATTTATAGTCCCAGGGAGGCCGACCGTCGACCTCCACGATCACAGGTAATGATGACTCTTTTTGCATGGAGCAGGGACTCGTAAAATCGAGCAGTTGCCGAGGAAGCTTGGGGAAGCGGAGACGCCCATGTCCAATCAGTCGCCACCCATCGACCAAGGCCGCAGGCTGTTGGTACCCGCGACGCTCCGCACTTGCCCTTTGGCTTTGCCGCTAAGCCAAGTCCGAGCGCGCCTTGGGCCCGGGGGCTACTGTCGGCGTTCTGGGAATGGGGCTCCCCAGACTTGCCTGCCTGCGGCCTGCAGCGTGGCTCAGCCACTAGCCCAGTACGACCCATCTTCATCAACCAAACACTCAAGACCCTCACGAGGGGCTAAGCCTCGCGGGGCGGACGGTGCAAGGCCTCCACAGGGGCGGCCTCACCAGGCAGGCTCATGAGGAAGCGGAGAGATCAAGGCAAGGGGTACCTCGCGAGGTGCCTGTGATGCAAGCCATGACGATCAAGACCAGGCGGGCGCTGGCGGGCTCCAGCCTGTGCAGTGTCCTCGTTTCCTCTTTGGTGCAAAGGAGGCAAGCACAGGCGTGAAGTACCGAGGCATCATGCAAAGGTTTCCATACCGGTGCAACGAGACCAAGACCAGCAGGACGGCAGGACGGAGGTCACCGTGGAGCCCAAGACAGCATCATCACCAGCACCTTTGGCAGTCGAAGACCACCTTTAGTCAGGATAGCTTGTACTAGCTGTCCCCTTTCGAAATGGCCGTTGTTGGATTCCTTCCCGCTCAATATTTGGGAAGAGGACCAGGGCCTCTATAGATAGGGCTAGCCACCACAGTAGAGAGAGAACAAGTTAAGTTCATCCACACCACCGTAAGAACACCTCTCCTCGTGAGGCTGTTCTTCCTCTGTACTGTTCATCATCAGCCCAAAAGGCAATCCACCACACCACACACTCGATTAGGGTATTACACCACAACGGTGGCCCGAACCAGTATAAATCTTGAGTCTCTTGTGTTGTTTATTGATCTACCTTAGGGATCGTGGCGAGGCTGAAAGCGAGATTCGGTAGGAGGAGATATTCATGCACACCCTAGTGTTCGAACCTTAAGAGTTTTGCCGGAACCCGATATCCGAGATAAGTGGTTTGAGAGGTAATCATTGGTGAACTGCTTTGAAAAGTACAGAAAACAAAGATACGCAAAAAATTGCTGCTATAAATTTTGAAATGGCACAACGGGTAAAAACACGGTAAAATAGTTAGTACCATCCTATAGGTTACTGATTTCTTCTTCATTGTGCAAACAAAGATCTTGCTATTATTCGTCGCAAGTTTCTTCATCCTGACAATCTTTTCGAGTTTCTTAACTTGACTGATATTCATGGACATCTCATTTCTCCATATGCAAAATGGGTTGAACAGTGGGTCTAAGCCTCTGACAGCAGGACCTACATGTGCAAGAACAAATTGTAAGAAACTAAAATATTAGAATGATTCCTGCAACTACACAATAATGTGCTATTAGCCAAAGGACCATGCTTGAACAAACCTCGATGGTAAACCGCAGTGTCTCCCATTGTTTGCCTACAACACACATAAGGAAGATTTTGATCAGGTTAACTGAGAGTTGTCATACTATCAGTACAATATGTATTGAGTACAACCAAATTTTATTTATTTTAGATGCGTAACAATACAAAAAATTTACCCATAGCAAATGAAAATCTAAATGCAGAACTGAACCAAACAGCTAAATGGATAGCAGATCAAATGAACCAAAATAGTTAGCTAAGTACAACATTGCAGAATAGAAACATGTACTAGAAGATAAGACAATTAACAAAACAAAGAATGCTTGAGAACACTACTACAAGATTTAGCAATTGTTGGACGAAACTGTTAACTGAACATTAAATTTTAGAGGACCAAAGTGTTAATTGAACATTACATTTCAGAGGACCAAACTGTAAACTGAACATCAGATTGCATATTAACATTACAGAGGACAAATCACTAGAAGGCATTGGCGGTGGCCTCGAGAAACCAGCACAACCTGTATTTTAAAGTAGATAACCGCATGGCGGTGTCGATGCTAGCCTCGAAGACGAGGTGCTCCTCCAAGATCTGGCGGTCGGCACGCATGGAAGCCATAGCATTCCTCGTGCGCGCGTGCGGCCGCGATTTGCTTCTCCGCTGCCAGATGCTACTAAGCTCCATGTTATACTTTGTGCAAAATGGCTATGGGCGCGACTTAATTGGAGGAGGGGGGTAGTGATTTCGGCGGAAGGTGTCACACCATCGGTCGGGGCATGTGGGATGGGAAAGGAGGAGGATGGTGTGGGAAGGGTGTGCATTACCTGACCATATCAACAAGGCCACGCAACAAGAAGAAGGGTCAGCGGCGAGGAGGCCGCACAGCCAGAAGAACGGTCGACGGCGAGGAGGCGGCACTGCAAGAAGAAGTGTCAGCGGCGAGGAGACGGTGCAGCAAGAAGAAGGGTCGCCGGTGAGGATGCAGCGCTCAAGGAGAAGGGTCGCCGGCGAGGAGGCTGAGCTGCCAGTAAGCAGTAGTGAAGGTTTGAACTTGGAAAGCAAGGAGGAATAGTGGAAGTGCGGCTTTTGGTGGGAGGGAGGGGGCGGGGAGATAGATATTTCCGCGGTGGTAAATTTATTTCGCTCGGTGCCGCGAGAAACTGGCGTGCAAGTGTGGTTCAAGAAGGGGCGATGGACTGTAGACGATGAAGCTTCCTGCGTAAATCAGACAAGAAGGTAGGCCAAGATATTTTACATCGCATCCCACACGATTCTTTCTAGTAAACTGTTTGTGGTATACCTGATTTGTTCATTATGTTCTGAAAGAGAAAATGGTGTTACGGAGGGAAAGGATGGTGTTTGAATTGCTAGAACATTTATGTATAGTGAAAATGCAACTAAATGAGTGTCGTATTTAAATTTGGAATTATTCCGGGTTCGTTTGGCATTTTTATGAAATAATTGAATTTCTTGGCATTTAATGTGCATAATTCTAATTTGAACTACAAGCACATGCTCTAGTGCACCAAAGTTTGCTGAAAAATCACATGTGTGTCTTTGGGTGAATTTATAGGTCCCATGCAAGAAATGGGAATAAAATTCAAACATCTGGGCGTCGTGGCTCGGTCGGGAACATTGAGAAACTTGGTTTTTAAATTCCTAGAAATTCAAAACTTGCCTGAAAATCGTGAAACTTGGCGTGGTGTCATTTCATGGCACCAACATGTTGTGGTAAAAAATTGGCCGCATTTGGACAAGTTTTTGGTATAAGCTTCTTGCAAACCGGAGCTTCTCTCGAGAAGACTCGTGGTTCCCAAGGGGGGCGTGTCACCTTTGTGTTCGAAATGATATACGCTGTCTCCAACCTTGTTTTTTAACAGAGGCAACATAGAACTATATGAGTGCCGTGTTAAAATTTGGAATTATTCCGGGTTCGTTTGGACTTTCTTATACATTAATTGAATGTTTGCTCATTTAATGTGCATAGTTCAAATTTGAACTACAAGCACATGCTCCAATGCACCAAAGTTGGTTGAAAAATTACATGTGTGTCCTTGGGTGAATTTCTAGGTCCCATGCAAGAAATGGGAATAAAATTCAAACATTTGGGCACCGTGGCTCGGTCGAAAAGATTGAGAAAATTGGTTTTTTAATTCATGTAAATCCAAAACATGCCTGAAAATCAGGAAACTTGGCATGGTGTCACGACATGGCACCAACATGTTGTGGTAATTTTTTTGGCTGAATTGGGACAAGCTTTGGTATAAGCTTCTTCCAAATGAGAGCTTCTCTCAACAAGGCTCGTGGTTCCTATAGGAAACGTGTCACCTCCATGTGCGAAACGACATACGTACACTGCCTTCTCCCGCCTTAATTTTTTTACATAGACAGGTTAGACCAAATAGAAGTATCATGCTAAATTTTGGAATTATTTCGGGTTCTTTTGGCCTTTTTATACATAAATTGAATTTATGGGCATTTAACGTGCATAATTCAAATTTGAACTACAAGCACATGCTCCAGTGCACCAAAGTTGGATGAAAAATCACATATGTGTCCTTGGGTGAATTTCTAGGTCCCGTGCAAGAAATTGGAATGAAATTCAAACATCTGGGCATCATGGATCGACCAGATAGATTGAGAAACTTGGTTTTTTAATTCATGTAAATCCAAAACACGCCTGCAAATCATGAAACTCGGCATGGTGTCATGACATGGCACCAACATGTTGTGGTAAATTTGTTGTCCGAATTGGCACAAGCTTTGGTATAAGCTTCTTGCAAACCGGAGCTTCTCTCAAGAAGGCTCGTGGTTCTGAGAGGGAACTGTCACCTCCTTGTGCGAAACGACATATGTACACTACCTTCTACCACCTTAATTTGTTTACAAAGGCATATTAGACCAAATAGAAGTATCATGCTAAATTTTGGAATTATTCCAAGTTCGTCTGGCCTTTTTTATACATTAATTGATTTTTTGGGCATTTAATGTGCATAATTCAAATTTGAACTACATGGACATGCACCAGTGCACCAAAGTTGGTTGAAAAATCACATGTGTATCCTTGGGTGAATTTCTAAGTCTCATGCAAGAAGTGGGAATGAAATTCAAACATCTGGGTGTCGTGGCTCAACCAGAAAGATTGAGAAACTTGGTTTTTTAATTCAGGTAAATCCAAAACACGCCTGAAAATCATGAAACTTGGCAAGGTGTCAAAACATGGCACCAACATGCAACGGTTAAGTTTTTGGCCGAATTGGGACAAGCTTTGGTATAAGCTTCTTGCAAACCGGAGCTTCTCTCAAGAAGCCTCGTGGTTCCGAGAGGGAACGTGTCATCTCCATGTGCACAATGACATACCTACACTGCCTTCTCCCACCTTAATTTTTTTACAAAGGAAGATGATACCAAATAGAAGTATCATGCTAAATTTTGGAATTATTCCGGGTTCGTTTGGCCTTTTTTATACATTAATTGATTTTCTGGGCATTTAATGTGCATAATTCAAATTTGAACTACAAGCACATGCTCCAGTGCACCAAAGTTGGTTGAAAAATCACATGTTTGTCCTTGGGTGAATTTCTAGGTCCGATGCAAGAAATGGGGATGAAATTCAAACATTTGGGCGCCGTGGCTCGACCGAAAAGATTGAGAAAATTGGTTTTTTAATTCATGTAAATCCAAAAGATGCCTGAAAATCATGAAACTTGGCATGGTGTCATGACATGGCACCAACATGTTGTGGTAATTTTTTTGGCTGAATTGGGACAAGCTTTGGTATAAGCTTCTTGCAAATCGGAGCTTCTCTCAAGAAGGCTCGTGCTTCCGAGAGGAAACGTGTCACCTCCATGTGCGAAACGATATACGTACACTGCCTTCTCCCGCCTTAAATTATTTACACACATAGGTTAGACTAAATAGAAGTATCATGGTAAAATTTGGAATTATTCCGGCTTCGTTTGTCCTTTTTATACATTAATCGAATTTCTGGGCATTTAATGTGCATAATTCAAATTTGAACTACAAGCACATGCTCCACTGCACCAAAGTTGGATGAAAAATCACATGTGTGTCCTTGGGTGAATTTCTAGGTCCCGTGCAAGAAATGAGAATGAAATTCAAACATCTGGGCGTTGTGGCTCGACCGGACAGATTGAGAAACTTTGTTTTTTAACTCATGTAAATCAAAAACACGCCTGGAAATCATGAAACTTGGCATGGTGTCATGACATGGCACCAACATGCTGTGGTAAATTTTTTGTCCGAATTGGGACAAGCTTTGGTATAAGCTTCTTGCAAACCGGAGCTTCTCCCAAGAAGGCTCGTGGTTATGAGAGGGAACTATCACCTCCTTGTGTGAAAAGACATATGTATACTGCCTTCTCCCACCTTAATTTGTTTACAAAGGCGTATTAGACCAAATAGAAGTATCATGCTAAATTTTGGAATTATTCCGAGTTCGTCTGGCCTTTTTATACATTAATTTATTTTTTGGGCATTTAATGTGCATAATTCAAATTTGAACTACATGGACATGCACCAGTGCACCAAAGTTGGTTGAAAAATCACATGTGTATCCTTGGGTGAATTTCTAAGTCTCATGAAAGAAATGGGAATGAAATTCAAACATCTGGGTGTCGTGGCTCAACCGGAAAGATTGAGAAACTTGGTTTTTTAATTCAGGTAAATCCAAAACACGCCTGAAAATCATGAAACATGGCATGGTGTCAAAACATTGCACCAACATGTTGCGGTAATGTTTTTGGCCGAATTGGGACAAGCTTTGGTATAAGCTTCTTGCAAACCGGAGCTTCTCTCGAGAAGGCTCGTGGTTATGAGAGGGAACGTGTCACGTCCTTGTGCGGAATGACATACGTACACTGCTTTCTCCCACCTTAATTTTTTTACAAAGGCATATTAGACCAAATAGAAGTATCATGCTAAATTTTGGAATAATTCCGAGCTCGTCTGGCCTTTTTTATACATTAATTGATATTTTGGGCATTTAATGGGCATAATTCAAATTTGAACTACAACCACATGCTCCAGTGCACCAAAGTTGGTTGAAAAATCACATGTGTGTCCTTGGGTGAATTTCTAGGTCCCATGCAAGAAATGAGAATGAAATTCAAACATCTGGGTGTCGTGGCTCAACCGGAAAGATTGAGAAACTTGGTTTTTTAATTCAGGTAAATCCAAAACACGCCTGAAAATCATGAAACTTCGCATGGTGTCAAAACATTGCACCAACATGTTGCGGTAAAGTTTTTGGCCGAATTGGGACAAGCGTTGGTGTAAGATTCTTGCAAACCGGAGCTTCTCTCAAGAAGGCTCGTGGTTATGAGAGGGAACGTGTCACGTCCTTGTGCGAAATGACATACGTACACTGCTTTCTCCCACCTTAATTTTTTACAAAGGCATATTAGACCAAATAGAAGTATCATGCTAAATTTTGGAATAATTCCGAGTTCGTCTGGCCTTTTTTATACATTAATTGATATTTTGGGCATTTAATGTGCATAATTCAAATTTGAACTACAAGCACATGCTCCAGTGCACCAAAGTTGTTTGAAAAATCACATGTGTGTCCTTGGGAGAATTTATAGGTCCCATGCAAGAAATGGGAATGAAATTCAAATATCTGGGTGTCGTGGCTCAACCGTAAAGATTGAGAAACTTGGTTTTTTAATTTAGGTAAATCCAAAACACGCCTGAAAATCATGAAACTTGGCATGGTGTCAAAACGTTGCACCAACATGTTGCGGTAAAGTTTTTGGCCGAATTGGGACAAGCTTTGGTATAAGCTTCTTGCAAACCAGAGCTTCTCTCAAGAAGGCTCGTGGTTATGAGAGGGAACGTGTCACGTCCTTGTGCGAAATGACATACGTACACTGCTTTCTCCCACCTTAATTTTTTTACAAAGGCATATTAGACCAAATAGAAGTATCATGCTAAATTTTGGAATAATTCCGAGTTCGTCTGGCCTTTTTTATACATTAATTGATATTTTGGGCATTTAATGTGCATAATTCAAATTTGAACTACAAGCACATGCTCCAGTGCACCAAAGTTGGTTGAAAAATCACATGTGTGTCCTTGGGTGAATTTCTAGGTCCCTTGCAAGAAATGGTAATCAAATTCAAACATCTGGGTGTCGTGGCTCAACCGGAAAGATTGAGAAACTTGGTTTTTTAATTCAGGTAAATCCAAAACACGCCTGAAAATCATGAAACTTGGCATGGTGTCATGAGCTGGCACCAACATGCCGCGGTAAAGTTTTTGGCCGAATTGGGACAAGCTTTTGTATAAGCTTCTTGCAAACCGGAGCTTCTCTCAAGAAGCCTTGTGGTTCCGAGAGGGAACGTGTCATCTCCATGTGCAAAATGACATACCTACACTGCCTTCTCCCACCTTAATTTTTTTACAAAGGCAGATGATACCAAATAGAAGTATCATGCTAAATTTTGGAATTATTTCGGGTTCATTTGGCCTTTTTTATACATTAATTGATTTTCTGGGCATTTAATGTGCATAATTCAAATTTGAACTACAAGCACATGCTCCAGTGCACCAAAGTTGGTTGAAAAATCACATGTTTGTCCTTGGGTGAATTTCTAGGTCCGATGCAAGAAATGGGGATGAAATTCAAACATTTGGGCGCCGTGGCTCGGCCGGAAAGATTGAGAAAATTGGTTTTTTAATTCATGTAAATCCAAAACATGCCTGAAAATCATGAAACTTGCTATGGTGTCATGACATGCCACCAACATGTTGTGGTAATTTTTTGGCTGAATTGGGACAAGCTTTGGTATAAGCTTCTTGCAAATCGGAGCTTCTCTCAAGAAGGGTCGTGCTTCCGAGAGGAAACGTGTCACCTCCATGTGCGAAACGACATACGTACACTGCCTTCTCCCTCCTTAAATTTTGTACACACACAGGTTAGACTAAATAGAAGTATCATGGTAAATTTTGGAATTATTCCGGCTTCGTTTGTCCTTTTTATACATTAATCGAATTTCTGGGCATTTAAAGTGCATAATTCAAATTTGAACTACAAGCACATCCTCCAGTGCACCAAAGTTGGATGAAAAATCACATGTGTGTCCTTGGGTGAATTTCTAGGTCCCGTGCAAGAAATGAGAATGAAATTCAAACATCTGGGCGTCCTGGCTCGACCGGACAGATTGAGAAACTTGGTTTTTTAATTCATGTAAATCCAAAACATGCCTGGAAATCATGAAACTTGGCATGGTGTCATGACATGGCACCAACATGCTCTGGTAAATTTTTCGTCCGAATTGGGACAAGCTTTGGTATAAGTTTCTTGCAAACCGGAGCTTCTCTCAAGAAGGCTCGTGGTTATGAGAGGGAACTGTCACCTCCTTGTGCGAAACGACATATGTATACTGCCTTCTCCCACCTTAATTTGTTTACAAAGGCATATTAGACAAAATAGAAGTATCATGCTGAATTTTGGAATTATTCCGAGTTCGTCTGGCCTTTTTATACATTAATTGATTTTTTGGGCATTTAATGTGCATAATTCAAATTTGAACTACATGGACATGCACCAGTGCACCAAAGTTGGTTGAAAAATCACATGTGTATCCTTGGGTGAATTTCTAAGTCTCATGCAAGAAATGGGAATGAAATTCAAACATCTGGGTGTCGTGGCTCAACCGGAAAGATTGAGAAACTTGGTTTTTTAATTCAGGTAAATCCAAAACATGCCTGAAAATCATGAAACTTGGCATGGTGTCAAAACATTGCACCAACATGTTGCGGTAAAGATTTTGGCCGAATTGGGACAAGCTTTGGTATAAGCTTCCTGCAAACCGGAGCTTCTCTCAAGAAGGCTCGTGGTTATGAGAGGGAACGTGTCACGTCCTTGTGCGAAATGACATACGTACACTGCTTTCTCCCACCTTAATTTTTTTACAAAGGCATATTAGACCAAATAGAAGTATCATGCTAAATTTTGGAATAATTCCGAGTTCGTCTAGCCTTTTTTATACATTAATTGATATTTTGGGCATTTAATGGGCATAATTCAAATTTGAACTACAACCACATGCTCCAGTGCACCAAAGTTGGTTGAAAAATCACATGTGTGTCCTTGGGTGAATTTCTAGGTCCCGTGCAAGAAATGAGAATGAAATTCAAACATCTGGGCGTCGTGGCTCAACCGGAAAGATTGAGAAACTTGGTTTTTTAATTCAGGTAAATCCAAAACACGCCTGAAAATCATGAAACTTGGCATGGTGTCAAAACATTGCACCAACATGTTGCGGTAAAGTTATTGGCCGAATTGGGACAAGCGTTGGTGTAAGCTTCTGGCAAACCGGAGCTTCTCTCAAGAAGGCTCGTGGTTATGAGAGGGAACGTGTCACGTCCTTGTGCGAAATGACATACGTACACTGCTTTCTCCCACCTTAATTTTTTACAAAGGCATATTAGACCAAATAGAAGTATCATGCTAAATTTTGGAATAATTCCGAGTTCGTCTGGCCTTTTTTATACATTAATTGATATTTTGGGCATTTAATGTGCATAATTCAAATTTGAACTACAAGCACATGCTCCAGTGCACCAAAGTTGGTTGACAAATCACATGTGTGTCCTTGGGTGAATTTCTAGGTCCCATGCAAGAAATGGGAATGAAATTCAAATATCTGGGTGTCGTGGCTCAATCGAAAAGATTGAGAAACTTGGTTTTTTAATTTAGGTAAATCCAAAACACGCCTGAAAATCATGAAACTTGGCATGGTGTCAAAACGTTGCACCAACATGTTGCGGTAAGGTTTTTGGCCGAATTGGGACAAGCTTTGGTATAAGCTTCTTGCAAACCGGAGCTTCTCTCAAGAAGGCTCGTGGTTATGAGAGGGAACGTGTCACGTCCTTGTGCGAAATGACATACGTACTCTGCTTTCTCCCACCTTAATTTTTTTACAAAGGCATATTAGACCAAATAGAAGTATCATGCTAAATTTTGGAATAATTCCGAGTTCGTCTGGCCTTTTTTATACATTAATTGATATTTTGGGCATTTAATGTGCATAATTCAAATTTGAACTACAAGCACATGCTCCAGTGCACCAAAGTTGGTTGAAAAATCACATGTGTGTCCTTGGGTGAATTTCTAGGTCCCATGCAAGAAATGGGAATGAAATTCAAACATCTGGGTGTTGTGGCTCAACCGGAATGATTGAGAAACTTGGTTTTTTAATTCAGGTAAATCCAAAACACGCCTGAAAATCATGAAACTTGGCATGGTGTCATGACCTGACACCAACATGCCGCGGTAAAGTTTTTGGCCGAATTGGGACATGCTTTGGTATAAGCTTCTTGCAAACTGGAGCTTCTCTCAAGAAGCCTCGTGGTTCTGAGAGGGAACGTGTCATCTCCATGTGCGAAATGACATACCTACACTGCCTTCTCCCACCTTAATTTTTTTACAAAGGCAGATGATACCAAATAGAAGTATCATGCTAAATTTTGGAATTATTTCGGGTTCATTTGGCCTTTTTTATACATTAATTGATTTTCTGGGCATTTAATGTGCATAATTCAAATTTGAACTACAAGCACATGCTCCAGTGCACCAAAGTTGATTGAAAAATCACATGTTTGTCCTTGGGTGAATTTCTAGGTCCGATGCAAGAAATGGGGATGAAATTCAGACATTTGGGCGCCGTGGCTCGGCCGGAAAGATTGAGAAAATTGGTTTTTTAATTCATGTAAATCCAAAACATGCCTGAAAATCATGAAACTTGGCATGGTGTCATGACATGGCACCAACATGTTGTGGTAGTTTTTTGGCTGAATTGGGACAAGCTTTGGTATAAGCTTCTTGCAAATCGGAGCTTCTCTCAAGAAGGCTCGTGCTTCCGGGAGGAAACGTGTCACCTCCATGTGCGAAACGACATACGTACACTGCCTTCTCCCGCCTTTAATTTTTTACACACACAGGTTAGACTAAATAGAAGTATCATGGTAAATTTTGGAATTATTCCGGCTTCGTTTGTCCTTTTTATACATTAATCGAATTTCTGGGCATTTAAAGTGCATAATTCAAATTTGAACTACAAGCACATCCTCCAGTGCACCAAAGTTGGATGAAAAATCACATGTGTGTCCTTGGGTGAATTTCTAGGTCCCGTGCAAGAAATGAGAATGAAATTCAAACATCTGGGCGTCGTGGCTCGACCGGACAGATTGAGAAACTTGGTTTTTTAATTCATGTAAATCCAAAACATGCCTGGAAATCATGAAACTTGGCATGGTGTCATGACATGGCACCAACATGCTCTGGTAAATTTTTCGTCCGAATTGGGACAAGCTTTGGTATAAGTTTCTTGCAAACCAGAGCTTCTCTCAAGAAGGCTCGTGGTTATGAGAGGGAACTGTCACCTCCTTGTGCGAAACGACATATGTATACTGCCTTCTCCCACCTTAATTTGTTTACAAAGGCATATTAGACAAAATAGAAGTATCATGCTGAATTTTGGAATTATTCCGAGTTCGTCTGGCCTTTTTATACATTAATTGATTTTTTGGGCATTTAATGTGCATAATTCAAATTTGAACTACATGGACATGCACCAGTGCACCAAAGTTGGTTGAAAAATCACATGTGTATCCTTGGGTGAATTTCTAAGTCTCATGCAAGAAATGGGAATGAAATTCAAACATCTGGGTGTCGTGGCTCAACCGGAAAGATTGAGAAACTTGGTTTTTTAATTCAGGTAAATCCAAAACATGCCTGAAAATCATGAAACTTGGCATGGTGTCAAAACATTGCACCAACATGTTGCGGTAAAGTTTTTGGCCGAATTGGGACAAGCTTTGGTATAAGCTTCTTGCAAACCGGAGCTTCTCTCAAGAAGGCTCGTGGTTATGAGAGGGAACGTGTCACGTCCTTGTGCGAAATGACATACGTACACTGCTTTCTCCCACCTTAATTTTTTTACAAAGGCATATTAGACCAAATAGAAGTATCATGCTAAATTTTGGAATAATTCCGAGTTCGTCTAGCCTTTTTATACATTAATTGATATTTTGGGCATTTAATGGGCATAATTCAAATTTGAACTACAACCACATGCTCCAGTGCACCAAAGTTGGTTGAAAAATCACATGTGTGTCCTTGGGTGAATTTCTAGGTCCCGTGCAAGAAATGAGAATGAAATTCAAACATCTGGGCGTCGTGGCTCAACCGGAAAGATTGAGAAACTTGGTTTTTTAATTCAGGTAAATCCAAAACACGCCTGAAAATCATGAAACTTGGCATGGTGTCAAAACATTGCACCAACATGTTGCGGTAAAGTTTTTGGCCGAATTGGGACAAGCGTTGGTGTAAGCTTCTGGCAAACCGGAGCTTCTCTCAAGAAGGCTCGTGGTTATGAGAGGGAACGTGTCACGTCCTTGTGCGAAATGACATACGTACACTGCTTTCTCCCACCTTAATTTTTTACAAAGGCATATTAGACCAAATAGAAGTATCATGCTAAATTTTGGAATAATTCCGAGTTCGTCTGGCCCATTTTTATACATTAATTGATATTTTGGGCATTTAATGTGCATAATTCATATTTGAACTACAAGCACATGCTCCAGTGCACCAAAGTTGGTTGACAAATCACATGTGTGTCCTTGGGTGAATTTCTAGGTCCCATGCAAGAAATGGGAATGAAATTCAAATATCTGGGTGTCGTGGCTCAATCGAAAAGATTGAGAAACTTGGTTTTTTAATTTAGGTAAATCCAAAACACGCCTGAAAATCATGAAACTTGGCATGGTGTCAAAACGTTGCACCAACATGTTGCGGTAAAGTTTTTGGCCGAATTGGGACAAGCTTTGGTATAAGCTTCTTGCAAACCGGAGCTTCTCTCAAGAAGGCTCGTGGTTATGAGAGGGAACGTGTCACGTCCTTGTGCGAAATGACATACGTACTCTGCTTTCTCCCACCTTAATTTTTTTACAAAGGCATATTAGACCAAATAGAAGTATCATGCTAAATTTTGGAATAATTCCGAGTTCGTCTAGCCTTTTTTATACATTAATTGATATTTTGGGCATTTAATGGGCATAATTCAAATTTGAACTACAACCACATGCTCCAGTGCACCAAAGTTGGTTGAAAAATCACATGTGTGTCCTTGGGTGAATTTCTAGGTCCCGTGCAAGAAATGAGAATGAAATTCAAACATCTGGGCGTCGTGGCTCAACCGGAAAGATTGAGAAACTTGGTTTTTTAATTCAGGTAAATCCAAAACACGCCTGAAAATCATGAAACTTGGCATGGTGTCAAAACATTGCACCAACATGTTGCGGTAAAGTTTTTGGCCGAATTGGGACAAGCGTTGGTGTAAGCTTCTTGCAAACCAGAGCTTCTCTCAAGAAGGCTCCTGGTTATGAGAGGGAACGTGTCACGTCCTTGTGCGAAATGACATACGTACACTGCTTTCTCCCACCTTAATTTTTTACAAAGGCATATTAGACCAAATAGAAGTATCATGCTAAATTTTGGAATAATTCCGAGTTCGTGTGGCCTTTTTTATACATTAATTGATATTTTGGGCATTTAATGTGCATAATTCAAATTTGAACTACAAGCACATGCTCCAGTGCACCAAAGTTGGTTGACAAATCACATGTGTGTCCTTGGGTGAATTTCTAGGTCCCATGCAAGAAATGGGAATGAAATTCAAATATCTGGGTGTCGTGGCTCAACCGGAAAGATTGAGAAACTTGGTTTTTTAATTTAGGTAAATCCAAAACACGCCTGAAAATCATGAAACTTGGCATGGTGTCAAAACGTTGCACCAACATGTTGCGGTAAAGTTTTTGGCCGAATTGGGACAAGCTTTGGTATAAGCTTCTTGCAAACCGGAGCTTCTCTCAAGAAGGCTCGTGGTTATGAGAGGGAACGTGTCACGTCCTTGTGCGAAATGACATACGTACACTGCTTTCTCCCACCTTAATTTTTTTACAAAGGCATATTAGACCAAATAGAAGTATCATGCTAAATTTTGGAATAATTCTGAGTTCGTCTGGCCTTTTTTATACATTAATTGATATTTTGGGCATTTAATGTGCATAATTCAAATTTGAACTACAAGCACATGCTCCAGTGCACCAAAGTTGGTTGAAAAATCACATGTGTGTCCTTGGGTGAATTTCTAGGTCCCATGCAAGAAATGGGAATGAAATTCAAACATCTGGGTGTTGTGGCTCAACCGGAAAGATTGAGAAACTTGGTTTTTTAATTCAGGTAAATCCAAAACACGCCTGAAAATCATGAAACTTGGCATGGTGTCATGACCTGGCACCAACATGCCGCGGTAAAGTTTTTGGCCGAATTGGGACAAGCTTCGGTATAAGCTTCTTGCAAACCGGAGCTTCTCTCAAGAAGCCTCGTGGTTCCGAGAGGGAACGTGTCATCTCCATGTGCGAAATGACATACCTACACTGCCTTCTCCCACCTTAATTTTTTTACAAAGGCAGGTGATACCAAATAGAAGTATCATGCTAAATTTTGGAATTATTTCGGGTTCATTTGGCCTTTTTTATACATTAATTGATTTTCTGGGCATTTAATGTGCATAATTCAAATTTGAACTACAAGCACATGCTCCAGTGCACCAAAGTTGGTTGAAAAATCACATGTTTGTCCTTGGGTGAATTTCTAGGTCCGATGCAAGAAATGGGGATGAAGTTCAAACATTTGGGCGCTGTGGCTCGGCCAGAAAGATTGAGAAAATTGGTTTTTTAATTCATGTAAATCCAAAACATGCCTGAAAATCATGAAACTTGGCATGGTGTCATGACATGGCACCAACATGTTGTGGTAATTTTTTGGCTGAATTGGGACAAGCTTTGGTATAAGCTTCTTGCAAATCGGAGCTTCTCTCAAGAAGGCTCGTGCTTCCAAGAGGAAACGTGTCACCTCCGTGTGCGAAACGACATACGTACACTGCCTTCTCCCGCCTTAAATTTTTTACACACACAGGTTAGACTAAATAGAAGTATCATGGTAAATTTTGGAATTATTCCGGCTTCGTTTGTCCTTTTTATACATTAATCGAATTTCTAGGCATTTAAAGTGCATAATTCAAACTTGAACTACAAGCACATCCTCCAGTGCACCAAAGTTGGATGAAAAATCACATGTGTGTCCTTGGGTGAATTTCTAGGTCCCATGCAAGAAATGAGAATGAAATTCAAACATCTGGGCGTCGTGGCTCGACCGGACAGATTGAGAAACTTGGTTTTTTAATTCATGTAAATCCAAAACATGCCTGGAAATCATGAAACTTGGCATGGTGTCATGACATGGCACCAACATGCTCTGGTAAATTTTTCGTCCGAATTGGGACAAGCTTTGGTATAAGTTTCTTGCAAACCGGAGCTTCTCTCAAGAAGGCTCGTGGTTATGAGAGGGAACTGTCACCTCCTTGTGCGAAACGACATATGTATACTGCCTTCTCCCACCTTAATTTGTTTACAAAGGCATATTAGACCAAATAGAAGTATCATGCTAAATTTTGGAATTATTCCGAGTTCGTCTGGCCTTTTTATACATTAATTGATTTTTTGGGCATTTAATGTGCATAATTCAAATTTGAACTACATGGACATGCACCAGTGCACCAAAGTTGGTTGAAAAATCACATGTGTATCCTTGGGTGAATTTCTAAGTCTCATGCAAGAAATGGGAATGAAATTCAAACATCTGGGTGTCGTGGCTCAACCGGAAAGATTGAGAATGTTGGTTTTTTAATTCAGGTAAATCCAAAACACCTGAAAATCATGAAACTTGGCATGGTGTCAAAACGTTGCACCAACATGTTGTGGTAAAGTTTTTGGCCGACTTGGGACAAGCTTTGGTATAAGCTTCTTGCAGACTGGAGCTTCTCTCAAGAAGGCTCGTGGTTATGAGAGGGAACGTGTCACGTCCTTGTGCGAAATGACATACGTACACTGCTTTCTCCCACCTTAATTTTTTTACAAAGGCATATTAGACCAAATAGAAGTATCGTGCTAAATTTTGGAATAATTCCGAGTTCGTCTGGCCTTTTTTATACATTAATTGATATTTTGGGCATTTAATGTGCATAATTCAAATTTGAACTACAAGCACATGCTCCAGTGCACCAAAGTTGGTTGAAAAATCACATGTGTGTCCTTGGGTGAATTTCTAGGTCCCATGCAAGAAATGGGAATCAAATTCAACCATCTGGGTGTCGTGGCTCAACCGGAAAGATTGAGAAACTTGGTTTTTTAATTCAGGTAAATCCAAAACACGCCTGAAAATCATTAAACTTGGCATGGTGTCATGACCTGGCACCAACATGCTGCGGTAAAGTTTTTGGCCGAATTGGGACACGCTTTGGTATAAGCTTCTTGCAAACCGGAGCTTCTCTCAAGAAGCCTCGTGGTTCCGAGAGGGAACATGTCATCTCCATGTGCGAAATGACATACCTACACTGCCTTCTCCCACCTTAATTTTTTTACAAAGGCAGATGATACCAAATAGAAGTATCATGCTAAATTTTGGAATTATTTCGGGTTCATTTGGCCTTTTTTATACATTAATTGATTTTCTGGGCATTTAATGTGCATAATTCAAATTTGAACTACAAGCACATGCTCCAGTGCACCAAAGTTGGTTGAAAAATCACATGTTTGTCCTTGGGTGAATTTCTAGGTCCGATGCAAGAAATGGGGAAGAAATTCAAACATTTGGGCGCCGTGGCTCGGCCAGAAAGATTGAGAAAATTGGTTTTTTAATTCATGTAAATCCAAAACATGCCTGAAAATCATGACACTTGGCATGGTGTCATGACATGGCACCAACATGTTGTGGTAATTTTTTGGCTGAATTGGGACAAGCTTTGGTATAAGCTTCTTGCAAATCGGAGCTTCTCTCAAGAAGGCTCGTGCTTCCGAGAGGAAACGTGTCACCTCCGTGTGCGAAACGACATCCGTACACTGCCTTCTCCCGCCTTAAATTTTTTACACACACAGGTTAGACTAAATAGAAGTATCATGGTAAATTTTGGAATTATTCCGGCTTCGTTTGTCCTTTTTATACATTAATTGAATTTCTGGGCATTTAAAGTGCATAATTCAAATTTGAACTACAAGCAGATGCTCCAGTGCACCAAAGTTGGATGAAAAATCACATGTGTGTCCTTGGGTGAATTTCTAGGTCCCGTGCAAGATATGAGAATGAAATTCAAACATCTGGGCGTCGTGGCTCGACCGGACAGATTGAGAAACTTGGTTTTTTAATTCATGTAAATCCAAAACATGCTTGGAAATCATGAAACTTGGCATGGTGTCATGACATGGCACCAACATGCTCTGGTAAATTTTTCATCCGAATTGGGACAAGCTTTGGTATAAGTTTCTTGCAAACCGGAGCTTCTCTCAAGAAGGCTCGTGGTTATGAGAGGGAACTGTCACCTCCTTGTGCGAAATGACATATGTATACTGCCTTCTCCCACCTTAATTTGTTTACAAAGGCATATTAGACCAAATAGAAGTATCATGCTAAATTTTGGAATTATTCCGAGTTTGTCTGGCCTTTTTATACATTAATTGATTTTTTGGGCATTTAATGTGCATAATTCAAATTTGAACTACATGGACATGCACCAGTGCACCAAAGTTGGTTGAAAAATCACATGTGTATCCTTGGGTGAATTTCTAAGTCTCATGCAAGAAATGGGAATGAAATTGAAACATCTGGGTGTCGTGGCTCAACCGGAAAGATTGAGAAACATGGTTTTTTAATTCAGGTAAATCCAAAACACGCCTGAAAATCATGAAACTTGGCATGGTGTCAAAACATTGCACCAACATGTTGCGATAAAGTTTTTGGCCGAATTGGGACAAGCATTGGTATAAGCTTCTTGCAAACCGGAGCTTCTCTCAAGAAGGCTTATGGTTATGAGAGGGAACGTGTCACGTCCTTGTGCGAAATGACATACGTACACTGCTTTCTCCCACCTTAATTTTTTTACAAAGGCATATTAGACCAAATAGAAGTATCATGCTAAATTTTGGAATAATTCCGAGTTCGTCTAGCCTTTTTTATACATTAATTGATATTTTGGGCATTTAATGTGCATAATTCAAATTTGAACTACAAGCACATGCTCTAGTGCACCAAAGTTGGTTGAAAAATCACATGTGTGTCCTTGGGTGAATTTCTAGGTCCCATGCAAGAAATGGGAATCAAATTCAAACATCTGGGTGTCGTGGCTCAACCAGAAAGATTGAGAAACTTGGTTTTTTAATTCAGGTAAATCCAAAACACGCCTGAAAATCATGAAACTTGGCATGGTGTCATGACCTGGCACCAACATGCTGCGGTAAAGTTTTTGGCCGAATTGGGACAAGCTTTGGTATAAGCTTCTTGCAAACTGGAGCTTCTCTCAAGAAGCCTCGTGGTTCCGAGAGGGAACGTGTCATCTCCATGTGCGAAATGACATACCTACACTGCCTTCTCCCACCTTAATTTTTTACAAAGGCAGATGATACCAAATAGAAGTATCATGCTAAATTTTGGAATTATTTTGGGTTCATTTGGCCTTTTTCATACATTAATTGATTTTTTGGGCATTTAATGTGCATAATTCAAATTTGAACTACAAGCACATGCTCCAGTGCACCAAAGTTGGTTGAAAAATCACATGTTTGTCCTTGGGTGAATTGCTAGGTCCGATGCAAGAAATGGGGATAAAATTCAAACATTTGGGCGCCGTGGCTCGGCCGGAAAGATTGAGAAAATTGGCTTTTTAATTCATGTAAATCCAAAACATGCCTGAAAATCATGAAACTTGGCATGGTGTCATGACATCGCACCAACATGTTGTGGTAATTTTTTGGCTGAATTGGGACAAGCTTTGGTATAAGCTTCTTGCAAATCGGAGCTTCTCTCAAGAAGGCTCGTGCTTCCGAGAGGAAACGTGTCACCTCCGTGTGCGAAATGACATACGTACACTGCCTTCTCCCGCCTTAAATTTTTTACACACACAGGTTAGACTAAATAGAAGTATCATGGTAAATTTTGGAATTATTCCGGCTTCGTTTGTCCTTTTTATACATTAATCGAATTTCTGGGCATTTAAAGTGCATAATTCAAATTTGAACTACAAGCACAGGCTCCAGTGCACCAAAGTTGGATGAAAAATCACATGTGTGTCCTTGGGTGAATTTCTACGTCCCGTGCAAGAAATGAGAATGAAATTCAAACATCTGGGCGTCATGGCTCGACCGGACAGATTGATAAACTTGGTTTTTTAATTCATGTAAATCCAAAACATGCCTGGAAATCATGAAACTTGGCATGGTGTCATGACATGGCACCAACATGCTCTGGTAAATTTTTTGTCCGAATTGGGACAAGCTTTGGTATACGTTTCTTGCAAACCGGAGCTTCTCTCAAGAAGGCTCATGGTTATGAGAGGGAACTGTCACCTCCTTGTGCGAAACGACATATGTATACTGCCTTCTCCCACCTTAATTTGTTTACAAAGGCATATTAGACCAAATAGAAGTATCATGCTAAATTTTGGAATTATTCCGAGTTCGTCTGGCCTTTTTATACATTAATTGATTTTTTGGGCATTTAATGTGCATAATTCAAATTTGAACTACATGGACATGCACCAGTGCACCAAAGTTGGTTGAAAAATCACATGTGTATCCTTGGGTGAATTTCTAAGTCTCATGCAAGAAATGGGAATGAAATTCCAACATCTGGGTGTCGTGGCTCAACCGAAAAGATTGAGAAACTTGGTTTTTTAATTCAGGTAAATCCAAAACACCTGAAAATCATGAAACTTGGCATGGTGTCAAAACATTGCACCAACATGTTGCGGTAAAGTTTTTGGCCGAATTGGGACAAGCTTTGGTATAAGCTTCTTGCAGACTGGAGCTTCTCTCAAGAAGGCTCGTGGTTATGAGAGGGAACGTGTCACGTCCTTGTGCGAAATGACATACATACACTGCTTTCTCCCACCTTAATTTTTTACAAAGGCATATTAGACCAAATAGAAGTATCATGCTAAATTTTGGAATAATTTCGAGTTCGTCTGGCCTTTTTATATATTAATTGATATTTTGGGCATTTAATGTGCATAATTCAAATTTGAACTACAAGCACATGCTCCAGTGCACCAAAGTTGGTTGAAAAATCACATGTGTGTCCTTGGGTGAATTTCTAGGTCCCATGCAAGAAATGGGAATCAAATTTAAACATCTGGGTGTCGTGGCTCAACCGGAAAGATTGAGAAACTTGGTTTTTTAATTCAGGTAAATCCAAAACACGCCTGAAAATCATGAAACTTGGCATGGTGTCATGACCTAGAACCAACATGCTATGGTAAATTGTTTGGCCGAATTGGGACAAGCTTTGGTATAAGCTTGTTGCAAACGGGAGCTTCTCTCTAGAAGGATCGTGTTTCCGAGAGGGAACATGTCACCTCCATGTGCGAAACGACATATGTACACTACCTTCTCCCGCCTTAATTTTTTTACATAGGAAGTTTAGACCAAATAGAAGTATTGTGCTAAAATTTGGAATTATTCCAAGTTCATTTGGCCTTTTCTATACATTAATTGAATTTCTGGGCATTTAATGTGCATAATTCAAATTTGAACTACAAGCACATGCTCCGGTGCACCAAAGTTGGTTGAAAAATCACATGTGTGTCCTTGGGTGAATTTCTTGGTCCCATGCAAGAGATTGGAATGAAGTTCAAACATCTGGGCGTCCTGGCTCGGCCAGAAAGATTGAGAAACTTCATTTTTAATTCCTATAAATCCAAAACATGCCTGAAAATTATGAAACTGGGCATGGTGTCATGACATGGCACCAAACATGCTGTGGTAATTTTTCCGTCCAACTTGCGAAGGCACACACATTAAAAATCAACAAAGTCATTTTGGAACAAGTGTTGTCACGTTACAAATAGGAAACACAATTATTATTGGAACAGTGGGCGTTCTACTTACCAATTACGTGCCGCCACACGTCCCCTTTTTCATTGGCTAGGAGGTGTCGTGCGGGGTAGCTATTTGAGTACGGGAGGCGTGCGATCAAAGCCCTGCACGTGCTCATCGGGAGGAGAGCCCTTTGACCTCTATCTGCCGCACACCTCCCTCCCAGTGTCTCCGTTAATGGCACTGAGGCCCTGTTTCACGGCGTGGCTATGTCTCACTAGATAGAGATTTAAGAGAGAAAAATGAAAATCTGAAAAGAAAGTTTTGCAAGGATCTTGATGTAAGATTTGACGGACCTATATAGCATCGACTGCAACTTATGGCAAGCATGATGAATATAAGGACGATGACAGTGGATAATAATTATCTTACATATTTAGGAACATAATTAAAAAAAAGCCACATGCAGCAACGCCTGAAATACACAACAACAAAAGAAGAAGGAAGACAATGATCTGGCTCGCTGATCTCTACTTTCTTGATGAGTTGCTGCAGGACGCGGGAACTAGTCTCCGTGGCGAGCGGTGATGAGCACTTTACTGTCCTCAATATGCTGCTTGAGAGCATCCCCGGATTCCTCCACCAACCTTTTGCGCTTCATGCGTAGCACATTATTCTCATCCATAAGTTTCTCGATGATGACGCTGGTCCTCTTCAACAAGCCAGTGGTCTCCACCTGCTGTTACACACTTCCGACGATCTTCACACTCAGCAGGTCACGCTCGGCCTGGAGCTTCTCACTGCTCTAACTTAGTTGCCGGATGACGCCGATAGCCTGTTCAAACAAGGATTTCATGTCGTCCTGCATCCTCGCATAGCTAGAGATCTGATCCATCTGGCTATGGATGATCACATGCATGCACCTATAAGAGTCCTCGCTGTCCCGCGAGACATTTTTATAGGCCACCGTGGCGCAGGAGGACATCTCTACTGCTTCCGCGGCGCGGTCGAACATCTCTACTGCTTCCGCAGTGTGGCCGCACCAGTCAGCTGCATCGACAACATGGCAGAACCTCCGTGCTGCCTCGGCAGCACGGCAGAACCTCTGTGCTGCTACAGCCACACGGCAGGACATGTCGGCTGCTTTAGCGGTGAGGCGGGACACCTCTCGTGCTTCCGCTTCCATGCTCGCCTCTCCCTGGTGGCAATCTCTCGACCCAGAACTCACGCCAGCCATGGCAGACGCAAGGGTACGATGATGAATGACTTGTTTGTTTTTGTGGATGAGGAGTTGATGAGGAATGTGTAGTCATCTTGGAGTGGTAGTATTTATAACCGAGTACTAATACACTCCTAAGTGGGAAACCATTTAGGTTTTGATCGGTATGATCGCAACTTGGAATGTGACGGGACGCAAGCTCAAAATTTATTAACGATTCTATAATTTCTATGTGCGCCACTATCCCCAGACAACATAACGTGGGCACGCTTTCTCGGCCACGTACGTGGCATTTGCACCATAGGGTGCACCGCAATAGGCAATGGCAGCACATGTCTTGTTCCAAGAACCGTGCACGCTCATTATTACCATCATGCACGCTTCTTTTAATTAGAATGTGTGCTCATCTAGTGCACACACGTTGATCTGTCTAATTGTTTCTGTTTTTTGTGGCTAATCAAAAACAGTTCATCCGTGTGAAGTGTATGCCATTAATCGCACACACGTTTGATCTGGCTGACTGTTTCTGTTCTGTTGCCTAATTGCAAATAGTTAATCCTTTTGAAGTGTATGCCCTCAATCGCACACACCTTTATCTAGTTGTCCATTTCTATTGTTCCGCCTCATCACAAAAAATTAATCCAATTGAACTGTATGTCGTATACTGCACACGCCTTCATCCGGCTACTCGTTTATGTTCTTCTTCCTCATTGCAAACAGTTCATTGAACTGAACCGTATGCCCTGCATATCACACGCAACTAAAATGTGAACCATGTTTGATGCATCCATCATCGCAAACGTTTTGCAAGTTTTTTGACAGTTTTTTTACACCACTGTTTGTGATTATTGCATCGCACACCGTTTCGTCGAAGGGTCTCTGATCGTAGTGTCGCGTTAGCAGCATCTTGCAGTAGTGGTAGTAGCATCATAAGCATCATTCATAGCAGAAGTATGATCATAAATAACATACGACATATCAGAATCAATAGCAGGTGTAGGTGTCGCAAGCTTACTCAAAATAGAAGGTGAATCATGTGCAGAGCTAGATGGTAGTTCCTTACCTCCCCTCTAGTAGAGGGATAGATCGTGGTTCTAGTATCTTTCAAATTCCTCATAGTGATCAACGGATATAAATCCCATGTGACTCAGAGAATAGACCTATGCTCCCCGGCAACGGCGCAAGAAAAAAGGTGTTGATAACCGACAAATATAGGGAATCGCAACAGTTTTCAAGGGTAGAGTATTCAACCTAAATTTATTGATTCGACACAAAGGGAGACAAAGAATATTCTCAAGTATTAGAAGCTGGATTCAACCACACCTGAAAGACTTAGTATCTGTAGCAAAGTATTTAGTAGCAAGGTCGTATAGAAGTAACGGTAAAAGTGGCAAAAGTAACAGTAGCACTTATGTAGTGATGGTAATAGTAGCAACCGGAAAGTAATTTAGCAAAGATCAATATGTGAAAAGATCATAGGCAATGGATCAATGATGGATAATTATTTCGGATGGCAATCATAATGCAACAATTATAACCTAGGGTGACACAGAACTAGGTCCAATTCATAATGCAACAATCATAATGTAGGCATGTATTCCATATATAGTCATACGTGCTTATGGAAAAGAACTTGCATGGCATCTTTTGTCCCACCATCCCGTGGAAGCGGGGTCCTAATGGAAACTAAGGGATATTAAGGCCTCGTTTTAATAGAGAACTAGAACAAAGCATTAGCACTTAGTGAATACATGAACTCCTCAAACTACAGTAATCACCTAAAAGAATCCCAATTATTGTCACCTTGGGGTATGCGGATCATAACTCGTAATAGGTGTCTACAAGTTGCAAGATCGAATAAAGAACACAAATATATTCATGGAAACATAAAGGGTTCAGATCTGAATTCAAGGCACTCGGGCCCTAGTGACAAGCATTAAGCATAGCAAATTCATAGCAACATCAATCTCAGAACATAGTGGATACTAGGGGTCAAACCTTAACAAAACAAACGGGATTACATGATAAATCGCATCCAACCCATCGCCGTCCAACAAGCCTATGATGGGATTACTCATGCACGGCAGTGAGCATCACGAAATTGGTGATGGAGGATGGTTGATGATGACGACGACATCAATTTCCCCTCTCTGGAGCCCCGAACGGACTCCAGATCTACCCTCCCGATGAAGAACAGGAGGCAGCGGCGGCTCCGTATCGTAAAATGCGATGAAGCCTTCTCTGTGATTTTTCTCCCTGAATGTGAATATATGGAGTTGGATTTGAGGGCGGTGGAGGTCCAGGGGACCCACAAGGCAGGGTGCGCGCCTTATGGGGGTGGGCGCGCCCTCCACCCTTGTGGACAGCAGGCGGGTCCCCCTCGGTTGACTCTTTCACCAATATTTTTATCTATTCCAAAAATATTCTTCATGGATTTTTAGGTCATTCCAAGAACTTTTATTTTTGCACGAAAATAATACCAAGGCAACTCTGCTGAAAACAACGTCAGTCCGGGTTAGTTCCATTCAAATCATGCAAATTAGAGTCCAAAACAAGGGCAAAAAGTTTGGAAAAGTAGATACGATGGGGATGTATCACCTCCCTGCCTCGTTGCGTCGCCCACATCAGTTCGACACCTCAAAGGGCCTCCTCGGCGCTGCATCGAGCCCCTGGACACCCATTCTCCTCCTCCTGCTCTCTACCCCGCCCTCGACTGTCAAGCTCGTCGCAACCGTCTTGTCCTCACCTCCCTGCCTTGCCTGCAAGCTCCGTTGTCGTCCGCCGTTTCGCCCCGACCATGCCCCGAGTACTTGTTCGCCCTACACCGCCTCCACCAAGCTCGTCTTCGACCTCCTGGCCCCGGAGGTCCCCCTCGCTGACCCAACTGCTTTGACCCCTCCCCGAGCTCGCCGTTCTCCTCGCCTGACTCACCGTGAGCCACTGTCCCTTCTCCCCCTCTCGGTTCTCGCTCTCGCACGCCGTAGCCACCGTACCACTTGCACCCGTACGTGTCGCCTCCTACGCTCACCGCCGATGTGACCCCGATGACCAAATGGTCCGGTCGTCGTGTCTAACACGCTCGCCGCGTCGCGTAGTTGACATAGGTGCTAAGCGCGCACTTCCACGACCACCACAGCCGCATCCCCGCTCGCACCCAAACGTCGTCCACTGCCCCAAGCTCGTTTTCGACGAGCTTTGGCTGCCCTAGGTGTTGATGCCTTCTGCACTGGATGCGGGCGAGCTCCGGCTCCCCGTGGGCAATATCGGCTGCTCATTTGGGCACCGGGAGAGCGAATCTGAGCCCTCTGCCGCGTCTATGGACACCGGCATCAAGCCGCCGGTGGTTTAGGCCCTGTTGACCAGGGGGTTTGACCTCCCCTGGTTCTATGACATGTGGGCCCCGCCCGTCTAATTAAGTTAGTTTAGGTTAATTATATTAGGTTACTTTAGTTAGACACTGACACATGGGACCCACTGGTCAGTTGGACCTGTGCCACCCCGTTGACCCATTGACATCATGATGACGTAGTTCCGACACAACATTCCTTTTCTAGAATTAGTTTAATTCTAGTTAATCAGAAAATCCAAAAAAGGCCTAAACTTCAATAAATCATAGAAATTAATCTATAACTCAGATGGAAAAGATTTATATATGAAAAATGTTAAAAAAAATCCAATCTATCCATTGGTACTGGTTTCATCCATGGCAAAGCAACTTAATCTTGTTGTATAGATCAGAACATTGTAATGCACTTAGTAAATTCCTAGTTTGAATTTGATCCTTTGGTTGAAATTGACTCAAACCCTCTGGTTTTAGTTGCATTAGCTCAACACACCCATTTTGCCATGTCATGTGCATGCATCATATTGTTGCATATTGCGCTGAATTGATTGTGTTACTAGTGTGATCTCCGTGGTAGATCCTGCACCTGAGGATATCCGTGAATATCCAGCCGAAGGGCAGGACCCTTCCACCACCCTGCCAAGCAAGGAACCCCCATTTATCATCTCAATACAATCCCATCTTTTCGCTCCTGCTCTCATTTACTACATTAAGACAACAACATTTCAAACTGTTGCTTGTTGCGGTAGTTGAACTCCTTTCCTCTGCATGACATGTCTTTGCCACAGTACCTAGATGAAACCCACTAGCATCTCTAGGAGTTGTTCGAGCCATGTTGTGTTTCCTACCATGCTATGACTGCTATGCTTAGAGTTGTGTCAGGTCTGGTTCATCTGGGTGATGGATCGGAGTGAAATGGTTGTGTCGGTAATGAGAGTGAAGTGTTGAACATGTTTTGGTAAAGGTATCGATGAAAGGCCATGTAGGAGTACATGGTGGGTTGTTTCATTGGAATCATCCCTAAGAACTGAGTTCTGTGTGTGTGATTCAAGATCGGCTACTACCACACGTTGGGCCCTAAAATATGACCTCGCTCGACTTATTTACTTCCATCATCTCGGTCCATGAGTTGCAAGTAGTTTCTGGTGTTTGTAGTCACTGGAGGCCCTGCGCAGCGCTGACCCTAGGGGTGAGCTGCGATGCAGCGGGTAAGTGGCTCGGTGTACCGAGTCGCCAATTTGGTGACTCAGGAACCTTGCTCACATTGTTTCAGCCGTAGTGGAAACCCCGGCCGGACCTCCTTGTGGATGGAACCCGAATAGGCGATAAACCTGGACTAGAGAATTGTGTGGTTGGTTAGGTCATGGTCTACACCATCGCCGGCTTTCGATTGAAGTCTGCCGAGCACGTGACGTGTGCAAGCGCTAAGTGGTGGACACATGGGTGAAGAACTAGACCCCCGCAGGGTTATCAAACTATTCGAATAGCCGCGTCCGCTGTAATGGACTACTTGGTTGCTTAGGCAGTTCATAGACAAGTTAATGGTTACTCATAAAAGTCTCAAGACAAATGTGAGTGCCGTGGGTGGCCCTCTGATGGGAAGACAGGAGAGGATCCACGATGGAGGATTCTCATGGTGATTAGTGTACTCGTGTGCGCTATCTCATCTTATTCAAACTACCGATGGACGTAGTATAGAATAGCCAAGAGTAAGAGCTGGCTTGCTGCAATAACCAACACTACCCTTGTTGATAATGTTGCATGTATGACAGGATCTGATGTAAGACTTGCTGAGTACCTTTGTACTCATGTTTTCTTAGTAAACTATTGTTACGACCCCGATCCTAAGTCACACCGATCTAGCATGTAACACATCATATCACTTTGTGGCCTCACACACGGTATCCCGACGGGTGCCACCCTACCTGGCCCGGGACCATTTGCGCCTTTTGGCTCATGTATATGATAGTCTCGCTAGCATCCATATGACGGAGAAGCTGACCTGACATGACTACTCGTAAACCCAAGGTAGCACTAACTTATAGGGACATGCATACATGACCCAACAATCCACGTTTTGGTCAGCAACGAGTGAAACCAGGCTGTAGCAAGCTAGCATGATGCCTGTAGGCACCGCGTGATATTTACCCGTAGGGACAGACACTAGAGCAATGAAGGACACATGCTGATCATCCCATGTGTTCTGGAGCAGTAGCAAGCTACCATGCCTTAGTGGAAGCACTAGGAGACATTTCCCCATAAGAGAGGCTACCAAGAATAAACAACTAGGTCTCGGATCCCACACATAGTAATATGTGTTACACGTACGCATAACATGCAAGTATTTGTTGTGCAACATGGCATCACAACATAACTCAACAACTCATATAGATAAAGGCCTAGAAGAGCCACATAGCATTTATTACAAACAAGGGTCACATGACCCAACCTACAGAGCGCACCAGCAATGGAATCATAACATGCCTGAGTACATACAACTACAAATGAAAAAGGGTGTGAAGCCTAACAATCTACAAGACCCTCCCAGGGGTACAATATCGTAGCTAAGGTAATAGGCTAAACATCGAAGCCCACGCCGAACTACTCGTGAGACTGAAGTCTCCTCCGCAAAAACATAAATTAAGTAAACGTGAGTACAAATGTACCGAACAAGACTTACATCGGAACTAGCTACATATGGACCCGTATAAACACAGGGGGTGTGGAGTTTAACTGGAGCAAGCAAGCTTTGACTCAGTGTCTTTCCTGTACTATGACTGCTGGTAACTCTTTTTACGTGGCGCACACGAGTCCACATATTCACCATATCAATACACCACTATGAATCCGCTCTCTTCTCCCTACGAGAAGGTCTTCCAGAGCACTCACGCTTATGTTGCGCATTTTAGGGAATCCACTTTCAGTAATCTATGAACAATGTAAGCATTCCAACTAGTCCATATCCACGGACACGATTATTCGAATAGATCATATTACCCTCCAGGGGCGTACTTCTTCACACACGCTCTCGCCACTTACCGCCATGTACACATCATGTATCTCGGCAACCTTCAAGCGGAATCCTGGCGAGGGTGTCGGCCATGACCTGACTAACCACACAAGACTGTAGTCCAGGTTTATCACCTATTCAGTTTCCATCCGCAAGGAAGTCCGGTCGGGGTTACCACTACAGCCCCAAATGATGTGTGCAGGGTTCCCAAGCCCACCAAACGGGTGCCACTTGGTACACCGGGCCATGGTGCCTAGTCTGTCCCAAGCCCACCTTTACTGGGAGCCACTTGGTAGACTACTAACACAACCTACAAACACCAGAAACTAGTTGCAACACATGGAGAGAGATCAAGGTGACTAATAAGTCGAGAGGGGTCGAGCTACCGATACCCAATGTGTGGTAGTAATTGTCTTGGATCAGCAACACAGAACTCAGTTCTTGAGGACGATTTCAACGAGACAACCCACCATGTACTCCTACATGGCCTCTCATCGCTACCTTTACCAAATCATGCTCACACACTTAGCTCTCAACAGGAGGACATGCTCATCACCATTCTAGTCCATCCCAGATGAATTAGACCCGACACAACTCTAAGCATAGCAGGCATAACAAGCAAGCATGAATGAGTAGTCACATCATGGCTCAAATAACTCCTACTCATGCTAGTGGGGTTTTACTAATTAATGTGGCAAAGACAGGTCATGCAGAGGAATGTGTTCAACTACTGCAACATGTAACAGTTTAATCGTTGTTGTCCTAATGCAATAAAAGAGAGCAAGAGCGAGAGAGTGGGATTGTATCGAAATGCTCAAAGGGGGTTTGCTTGCCTGGCACTTCATAAGATAGTATAGCTCTTCATCAGTGTCAGCGATCACTACGTCGGAACAACATCCACTGAGAGGGAATAACAACGACAAATAGAGAAGGAACACAATCAATGCAATGCAACAATATGATGCATGAATGTGACATGGAAATATGCTGTGATTTGAGCTAATGCAGCTAGCAACATAAGGGTTTGAGATGATTTGAACCAACAGTTCAAATTCAAACTCAACATATGAATTTTCAAAGTCCATTTAGTTCTTTTGAGCTAAACAAAAAGATTAACTTGTTTTGTCATGCATTATTTTTAATCCAGTGCCATTGGATAGATTGAATTTTTCTTATCAATTTTCATATATAAATCTTTTCCATGTGAGCCATGGTTAATTAAGTATGAATTTTTGAAGTTTAAATCATTTTCTAGATTTTTCTTGTTATTTAGAAATTAGCAAAATACAGTAAAATGATTTATTGCATCAACATGACGTCATACTGACGTCAGCATGTCAACATAGTGGACCAGGTCAAACCTGACTAGTAGGCCCCGCATGTGACTGTGTTAACTAATTAACAGCGACTGTTAGTGCTAATTTAATCCTAACTAAAAGTGTTAGTGGGCCATGGGCCCACAAGTCAGTGACCCATGGGGGTCATTAGGTTAGTTTAACCGGCGTTTAGCCAGAGCTAACACACCGGTGAGGTGCTGCAGCGGCGGGGTGGCTCGGAAATCGCCCACAGAGCACGATTTTCGACTCGCTTGGGTTCTACGGCGAGACGGAGCTCATGCGCATCCAACTGTGGCAGGGGGAGGGCGCGACGTGGCCGTTGTGGAGCACGACGTCGACCTCGGAGGCGGCCAGAGCTCGTGTGGATGTGGGTTTAGTGCTGCGGTTTGCAAGCAAATTAGCTGTCATGCTAGAGTTGCTCTTCTGGACGAGGCGAGTGCAACAGACGCACGCGCGGGACCATTTGGTCACTAGGGCCTCACTGGCGATGAGCTCGTGCAGCGGCGGCTATTGTGAGTAAGGGGGCGATGACTACGTGATCAAACGGAGGCTGGGTTAGGGCGAAAATGACCGGGTGCTCACCACGGTCAAGAAGAGATGCGCGGCGAGCTTGGGAGAGGCCGAATGGCGACGAATTTTATGGCGGCGATCCACGGCACTTAAGAGGAAGCTGACGCCAAGGGCAGCTCTGCAGGGCGTCCCGGTGTGCATGTGCTGGCAGAGAGCTCGATGGCTGAGGCGGAGCCGTTGGGCACGTCGGTAGGGCGAGGGAAGCACGGTGGCCGTGCGGGCAACAGGGGGTGGCGACTGGGGAACTCGAGTTCGAGCGAGAGGGCGAGGGAGAGGACGAACATAGTGGGGGGGAGGAGTGGATGGACTAGAGGGGTCGGGGAGGTTGCATTTCCTGTCCAGGCCGGTCCAACGCAAAGAGGAGGCAGCCAGGTCGGTTGGAGGTGGCCGGTGCGCGGCGACCACGCGCCTCGGTCCTTTTTCCAAAGGAGGAAGAAGACACGGGAGCCCCTGGTGGGCTCGGCCGTTGCTACAGGAGCAGCCCAGGTAAGTGGCCCAGGTGGGTTTTCTGTCTTTCTCTATTTTTGACTTTGTTGTCTAGATTTAGTAAACACACTAAATCATTTTATATAATCCTAAAATAAACTGTGGGCACTGTTAGAATTATTTCCAACAGCCCTCAACCATTTTTAAAATTATCTGGGCATTACAATTATTTGTATCAGTTAAATACCCAAATTCAAATACTTTATGAACTAATTCAACAATCCAAAGAGACCTACAAAAAATGTGCACCATTTTTGGAAGAGGTTTTGGACCAAATAAAAAATGATGAAATTTTGTGAAGGGCATTTTGGGTTCATTGAAAAGATTTAAATTTGAACCTAGTATTTCAGAGGGGTGCTAGGGTTTGATCAATCCTCATTTCAATTTTTAGATAAATTTAGACATGATGCATGGATGCTTATGCAACTATCTACAATCAAATTCAAGGGCTATGACAACTCACCCCCACTAAACAAGATTCTTGTCCCGAGATTCAAGACATGAGGTAAGGAGACAAAGGGGACACAAAGTCAACACAATCTTCACGATCCAGATTTTACTTCATAAGAAAGTTGATTCCCTGCATCATGTTGATCTTGACATCTTTGAATCGAAAACTTCACCCAACATGATGATGGAAAGAGAGGGGAACTCTACAAGATTTGATCTTCTCGAAGATTGAGCAATTCAGGATCAACTCATGGATGGAGACATAGAAACACCTCTTAAGCTGAGACTCAAAGCTCATATCAGGAGGGATGGTAAGAAACAACTGCGAAGGTTCAATTGGGAAGACAACTACTCCACGCTTAAGAAGATGGTGAACCATTTCAAAGTAGCGGGGAGTTAATTGCCCTCAATACCATAACGGGGCACCTGAGAGGAGATGACTCATAGAATTATTCTCTTAAGTGTCAAAAAGAATTACTTTTGATATATAGATGATTGAAACTCTTCATACCAGGCTAAGGCAATTAACAAGCGATCGTTTGAAGGAGTTCTAAGAAATGGCATACTCAGCTTGCAAATGAAAATAGAGATATAGAACGACTCGACAACAAAGGGCACATTCCAAACAATACCGATGATATAACCTAGTGTCTGAGCATACTCTCTAGAACTTGAGCATTTCCATATTCATATGAGTTTTACCAACATCTGCACCAAGATCTTGGTGCCACCTCATACTACCATGATGAATAACGATGGAGGATGTAGATACAGAGGAAAACACCACTTTCTCATATTCTACCTTGACGATTCCAAGGAAACAAAAGCTGGATGATCGACCAAGAGAGGTTGAGCACTCTGCTTCAAATGTTCTCCTTGATGTAGGTAAATTGATATCTAGAACATCAAATAAAAGATCGGTCTTCGGGAACACAAGAATCCATAAGGAACAACTTCTAGAGTAAGTCGCACGGAGTCCTCATGGAGAAGACGGTCAAATTCCTCAATCAAGAAACTATAATAATAGATCCTCCGGCTAGGTGTGTTGGCCAGAACATCAACCTTGTCGGGACCAACATCATAGATCTTGGAAAAGTACCAACCATCATATTTGCCTGATGTAACGCCCCGGATCCGATGCGCCAGGTGTCCGCCAGTTATTCGCCGTCGTTGCCATGTCATGTGCTTGCGTGTTGCATTTTGCCATGTCATCATCTGCATTTCATATCATGTCATCATGTGCATCGCATTGGCATATGTGTTCGTCTCATGCATCCGTGCATTTTCCCCGTTGTCCGTTTTGCAATCTGGCTCTCCTATGTCATCCGGCGCAACCTTTTGTCTCTTTTCATGTGCGGGTGTTGAACTTTCTCGGAATGGCCCGAGGTTTGCCAAGCGGCCTTGGTACACCGCCGGTAGACCGACTGTCAATATTCGTGCCATTTGGATTCTGTTTGATACTCCAACGGTTAACCAGGGTACCGTAAAAGCCTCTTTTGTTACATCCCTCCATGCTCTCGGTCGTTCGATCACGATCGTGTGGGCGAAAACTGCTCCTCATTTGGAGTCTCCTAGCTCCCTCTACCTATATATATGCCCTCTTCCCCGAAATTTGCGGATGAATCCTACCCTAACCCTAGCTTCTTCCTCCTCCAGCCGCCGGACATGTCCGCGCCCCACCGGACATGTCCGCCACCGCCCCCTCAGCGAATTGTGGAGCGCCACGTCACTCTGCCGTCGCCCCGCAGCCCCTCCACTCCGCCGCGGCCCTCCTGGCCCAGATCGGGCCCTCCCGAGCCCGAACTCGTCCGCCGCTGGGCCCGAGCACGCCCGCGCCCGAGGCCACTCAAGCCTCCATGGCGCCCGAGTGCTCAGCTCCTCGCAGCTCCCGCCCGAGCTTGCTCCCGAGCGCCCGTCGTCCCCGCCTCTACCCGAGCTTCCGCCGAAGTTCGCCAGCCTCCTCCCGTCGGCCACCACGACTAGTAGGTCGGACCCCTCGCGCCCTGCTCCTCCTTCCCCTGCCCGTCTCCTTCTCCTCTCACCTCTCCCGTGCTCTCTCCCGCAGGAGCTCTGCCATGGCTTCCACCGACCCATGGAGCTTGGTGCTCGTCGCTGGCTGCGTCCCTCGCCCGATCTGGCCAGGATCCACCAGATCCGGCCACCCTCAACCCATTCCCGACCTTCTCGAGTCCTCCCGGAGTACCGGCTCGCCGCCGCAGGCCATGGAGCCATGAGATGCTCCATTGTGCCATGCTTGTTTGAGTCCATCTTGATGCCCGAATCATCGTTGCAAGAGTGCTATATGATGTTAACCTGCTGAAACTGTTATAACTTGTTGTTTTGTTTTTTTCGTTGCATTTTGTGTGTGCATCCTATGAGCTTGATGTCTACATGTGTTTTGTACTATGTCATGCCATCTTCACAGTGGTGCCATACATTTATTTTTGTGAATATTGTACTGAGTGCATCAAGCTCATGAAGTAGGGTACTTGCTATTACTGTTTTGCTAGTCTGTTTCTATTATATCAGGTTGCTATGTAAACCTGCTGCTACAAGTCATTCTATGCATAATCTGGAGGTGTTCACTAAGGATGATTTGTTATACATGTCATGATCTATCCATCCATGCCCCTGGTTACATTTATAGCCTAATGTAGCTTGTTGTAATCTTGCTCTCAAGTTGCTAAATAATGTTGCTTTCAGCCTGATTAACATTAAGTTCAATGTTGCCATGTGCTTCGCTAGTGATCCATGCACCCTATGAACTTGGTCTTGCCATGTTTAGCTTCATAAACATGTCTTCTCACTGTTGGTTGCCTTGTCATGCCATGTATTGCTCTGTGGTGAGTGGTACAAGCTCACCAACATGCCCACTTATTGTTGTTCCTGCCATGTATGAATCTGTCATATAACTTGCCATGTTTACATGGGTGCCATCATATTTTTTATGCCCTTTTGGCTCATGGTCACTAAGGGACTTTTGTTATATGCAATTAGTAGATTCATGCCATGCCTTTGTTTGCCATGATAGATCCCTATAGCATGTTGTTTTATAGCTCTAAACATTGCAACTTGATGTTATTTCTACTAAGTCTGAAATTGTTATTATTTGCAATCTTGCCATGTCCTTTTGAGCATGTTCTAGTAGTTTTTGGAGATAGCTCAGTGTTCATGTTTTGTCATGCTTTACCTGTACTTCACGCCCATGCCTTTTGTTCTTATATTGAGGTGATGTAGAATATTGTTTGGATGCTTGCTAGATGCTTAGTTCTGTTTTGGACAGCTTGTCCTTTAAACTTGTATAGAGTGTATGTGTTGAACCGTTGCTCCATTTTGAGTGTGCTCTATATGAAACTTGCTTGATTTTGCATGTAGTTTCATATTATCATGTGGCATCCTTATTTTGAGGTGTTTGCTTGATGTTTGGATGCATTTTGCATCAATGCCATGTTTGACTTGTTTTGCTAATATCTTCTAGGCCGTAGCTCCGAACTAAATCAACTTTATATGTAACTTGACTAGAATTTCGTGTAGATTATCTTGGTGCATCCTAACTTTCTGTTTAACAACTCCAACTTAATGTTTGTTCAGTTCGGGACCAATTTCTAAATTTTCATATGAGGACTTCCCGGAATTGTTATATGTTGTTTCCGGCCTCAATTAACCTTGCTTTGATGTGTTGTTCTTGTTTGCTTCATCTCTTGCCATGAGTAGCCTCATGTAGCTTTGTCATGCCTCATGCTTGTTGTGCATCATGTCTTGTTCATGTGTGGTGTGTTTACCATGTTGTGTGCTTCTTCTCGATAGTTCCCGTATCGTTGCGATCGTGAGGATTCGTTCATCTACGCTTGGTTCATCTTCGTGGCTTCATCTTCTTCATGGACTCGTTCTTCTTCCTTGCGGGATTTCAGGCAAGATGACCGCTACCCTGGATCTCACTACTATCATTGCTATGCCAGTTGCTTCGTTCTATCGCTATGCTGTGCTACCTATCCCTTGTTCTATCAAGCCTCCCTAATTGCCATGTCAGCCTCTAACCTTGTCACCCTTCCTAGCAAACCATTGCTTGGCTATGTTACCGCTTTGCTCAGCCCCTCTTATAGCATTGTTAGTTGCAGGTGAAGTTGAAGGTTGCTCCATGGTGGACAGGATGATGTTGGGATATCACAATATCTCTTATATTATTAATGCATCTATATACTTGGTGTCGGTGTCAAAATAGTGTGGAAGGCTCGTTGTCGGTGTCAAAACCGGCGAATCTCGGGTAGGGGGTCCCGAACTATGCGTCTAGGCGGATGGTAACAGGAGACGAGGGACACGATGTTTTTACCCAGGTTCGGGCCCTCTCGACGGAGGTAAAACCCTACTCCTGCTTGATTGATATTGATGATATGGGTAGTACAAGAGTGGATCTACCACGAGATCAAGGAGGCTAAACCCTAGAAGCTAGCCTATGGTATGATTGTTGTTCGTCCTATGGACTAAAACCCTCCGGTTTATATAGACACCGGAGAGGGCTAGGGTTACACAGAGTCGGTTACAATGGTAGGAGATCTACACATCCGTATGGCCAAGCTTGCCTTCCACGCCAAGGAAAGTCCCATCCGGACACGGGACGAAGTCTTCAATCTTGTATCTTCATAGTCTTGGAGTCCGGCTGATGATGATAGTCCGGCTATCCGGACACCCCCTAGTCCAGGACTCCCTCAGTAGCCCCCGAACCAGGCTTCAATGACGACGAGTCCGGCGCCTATATTGTCTTCGGCGTTGCAAGGCGGGTTCTCCTCCAAATTCCATGTGCTTACCAAATAGTGTCTGGCTTCCTTATAAATGTTGCGCTCCTTGGCTTCCACGCCCAATAATGGCCCTCTTCCACGTGTCGTATGAATGCGAAAAGCCAGGGTATTTTTATGTTTTACCCCCAAGCTGCGCGAATAAGTTGCCTATAAGAGAGGCAGGAGTCTAGATCCAAATCACACCATCCTCCTTCCGCGAGTACTCATCGGAGCGCCTCTGACAAAAATCCATTCCACCATGGACCGTCGACGCGGCTCCTCCTCTCGCGCTCCCAGCCCTCAGCCTGGGGATTGGAGGAGATGTTCAGTCCCGCACAGCGAGCTGGTGACGCTCCAAGCGGAGGGATATCTCCCTCCGGCCTTTATGGTCCCGGTTCGAGCCGGGCTGGCCACCTACAAAGGTGGAAAGCAGGCAGAGAACACCCCCAGTCCCTCCAAAGGGGAGCGGGTGTGCTTCGTCCCTTATTTAATAAGGGGGCTCGGATTTCCCATACATCCGTTTCTCCGGGGGCTCCTGGAGTTCTACGGACTCCAGCTTCATCACCTCACGCCCGCCTCCATCCTGCACATTGCGGGTTTCGTAGCTCTTTGCGAGCTGTTTCTGGGCATCGAGCCCCATTTTGCGCTGTGGAAGAGATTGTTTTGCCTCGTCCCCCGTTCTCACGAGGGGTCGATATATCAAGTGGGCGGAGCCGAAATATGGCACATCGCCGGGACCGGATATCTATCCGGAACCCCAAAGAAGGCGTCCGAAGACTGGCCCTCGGAATGGTTTTACATAGAAGACGCTCCACTGCCGGACCCAGTTCGGATCGGCCTCCCAGAGTTCAGCACCGCTCCGCTGAAGAAACGCCTGAGTTGGCGCCCGCGGAGCCCTCAACGGGAAGATGACAGGAGCGTCCATTACCTGATGGGCCGGATAAGGTTGCTGGCCCATTCGGGATTGACCATGATTGGATTCATGGCCACGTGCATTATGCGAGGGGTGCAGCCGCTCCAATACAGGGGCCACCCCATGTGGGATTTCAACGGGGAGAATGACGCCACCCGTCATGGCCGCAAGGGCACGGGATCGGCCGCGGATCTGGTGAAGATCCCGTCTGGCTTGTACAAGGGGGAGAAGGAGGACTTCCTCTAGACGATCCCATTGAATGGGTTCTCCATGAATAACCCTCGGAGCTGGGTAAGCGGACGTTTATTCATCCGACCCGTGCTTTCAAAGTTAAGTGCCTTACTTTATGATTTTGACGCAGGAACTGCGTCGGGATGTGGAGGGCATACACAGTCTGGCTCCACAACCCGAGGATCCGGGAAGGTCCCTTGATCCGGCCTCCGAAGAGGATCCAGACATAAAGGTGGAGCTAATTGACGGGGTGTTCCACCAACTTAGCATGGACAATGCTCTAGTCGCCATTACGGCTGACTACCCCGGCTTATCTCTGGCTTCTCAAGTAATTATGACCGGAGTCCTGACACCATTACTTTGTCCTTGCGTATTTCTGATCACCGTATACCAATGGTGTCTTGCAGGAGGTGCCTTCAAGGCGAGAAGCCGAACCCGCGGCGGCTGACCAACAAGGGTCAGTTCGGCCCGTCAGGCGGAAGAGGGGTGCGGTGCGAATCGAAACGTCGCCGCAACGGTATAGCTCGCCACCGTTGTTTAAGGAAAAGATTCCTAGGAGGTGTATTAATGCTCATGACTTTTCCAGGAGAAAGAGCGCTCGCCGGACTGTGTCCGGAGAGGTTGCCAACCAAGCCTCCGCCAGCCAGGCTCCAACACCTGGGACGGAGGGGGAGGCGAGCGCAAGGCGCGAGCCGGATACTCCTCCCACGGAGGATGCCGACAGGCTGTCCGCCACCAGGTCTGAGGTGGAGAGCGCCATGAATCATAGGCGCCGCCGAACAGTTCTTCGTGACGCGTGTTTCTCCCCAGAGGCATTAAATGCCTTTAATGCGGGAGACGCGCACCTCCGTGCCGCTCAAGATGGTTTGACCAGAGCCACGGAGCAGTATGTGAAGGACATACGGGTAAGGAATTTTAATAGTTATGTATGCCAGTATCCCCCGAGACTTAAAGTAGTGTAGAATAACTGATTTAAGGATCATTCAATATGCAGGATCTTACGGAGAAGAATACCCAATTGTCTCAGGAGCTTCAAGAGTGCAAGGCCCAACTTGAGGCCGCACTAACCACCGCAGGAGGAGACACAGAGACCCCCTCCGGTAACACATATTTCAAATATGTTTTATGCCGTGCGGCGTGTGTATAAGTCTGACAATAATATTGCAGATGTTGCCGGACTTGATCCGGACAAGCAACAGCTACTGCGCCAGCTGAAGGCCGGCGAGAGGGTGCTTATGAAGGTGCAGCAGGAGAGGAACAAAGTCCAAGATGCCCACACCCAGCTTGGAGAAGAGCTAAAAGGTGTTCGGGCCCAGCTGTCTGGCTCCGTGAAGGAGAATTAGCGGCTTTGTCGCGGCATCTATAGTAAGTGCTTGAGCAAACTCTTTTGAAAAGAAGAGTTCGGCGAGGAAGTCGATTGACAGAAATATGTCTGTAGGTGTGCTCACAGGTCGCCCTACGGAGGAAATGCCCGGTTCAACGGGTGACCAACTTCCTGAGCTGGTGCAACTGCTCGAACGTGTTCGGCAGGCGATGAGTGGCGTCGCCCAGGCCTTATGGCCGTCCATCTCCCTACCCGAGGGCCTTGGAGAGCTTGCGGAGAAGCTTCAGGGAGCACGGCAGCGCTTCCGTCTGTGGAAGATATCGGCCTGCCGTCAAGGTGCCAGGGAGGCCTGGGCTATGGTGAAGACGCGGTACAAGAAGGCGGATCCGAACCACATGGCCGAGGTCGGACCTGTGGGACCCGATGCGAAGGAGATCCCTGTGAGCTTAATGTACGGCCAAGTAGAGTTGGCCGCTAAGTATTCCCAACGGGACTGTAAGTTAGACAGCCTGTTAGACGCGATTGAAGAGGAGTACAGTCAGTCAATTTGACGATGTATTTTGAAAGGACATGTGAAATGCCTTCTAGCCGGATTGTAGATCATTTGTCTTTGCGGACCTTTTCGCTTCAACCTCGGGACCCTAGAGTCTGGAGTGTGTCCAAATACCCTCTCGGTTATGAAAAAACCGGGGCATGCATGGAGACCAGGCGTAGGGGTCATTAGTGCTTTATCAGACAAGTGCCCAACTAGTTACGTTATATTACATGGTTAGTAAGAAACATCTTCCAGGGAGACTAGTTCCGTTAAGGGTTCCTTTCCCTGGGAGGCATGCCCTAAAGTGCATGTCCGGACTGCGAAAAGAGTAGAAAAGCATCTGGGGGCAGATAAATAAGTAAATAAGAAACCATCTTTCAAGTCACCGACCGAATATTCCCTTAAGAACGCTAGCTTTCGGCTTCACCCAGTCTGAGGTACACATCCGGCTGACCCGGCAGTAACAATCGCAGAGGTGCACCCTTTACCTCCTAGCTGAACAATCGGGAACATAGGTGTAAGCACAGGAGCCAGGCAACCCAGCTTGGCCAAAACTTAAGTCATATCGATGCATATAATGGTGAATAAAAGGTACATGCGGAAGTTTGACACATGTGTTGGGCATAAAGCCTGTATAAATAAGCTTCTGTTAAAGAAGCCCCCAGGTATAATGAGTGCGGGTGGCACATCAAGTGTGTGCAAATAATGCACAAATTGGCCCTCGAGTTCTTGATGAAAAAAGTGGGAGAAAAGAGAGAAACAAAAGACAACTGAAGTGTAAAATGTGGACGGAAGAAGGAGACGAACTCTGAGTCCGGCGCTAGGCGTAGAATCTTCGGAGGCGGGCTGCATTCCATGCGTTCGGCTCGAGTCGGTTATCCGATGCGCTTCGCAGACGGTATGCTCCGCCGGTCAGGACTTGGTCGATGATGAAGGGACCTTCCCATTTGGGCTTGAGTTTGTCCTTTTTCTTGTCCGGCAGGCGTAGAACTAGTTCGCCAACATTGTAAGTTTTGGCCCGTACTTCTCTGCTTTGATATCTTCGAGCCTGCTACTGATAGAATGCGGAACGAGCCTTTGCCACGTCGCGCTCCTCCTCCAATGCGTCCAAGCTGTCCTGCCGATCCAACTCGGCTTCTCTTTCTTCGTACATGCGCACTCGAGGTGAGTCATGAATTATGTCGCAGGGCAAAACTGCCTCTGCGCCGTATACCATAAAGAATGGTGTGAATCCGGTAGTACGGTTTGGCGTGGTCCGCAGCCCCCAGAGTACGGAGTCGAGCTCCTCTACCCAGTGCGTGTTAGATTCCGTAAGGGACCGCACTAATCTGGGTTTGATGCCGCTCATGATTAGACCATTTGCTCGTTCAACTTGACCGTTGGTTTGAGGGTGATAGACTGAAGCGTAGTCGAGCTTAATGCCCATATTTTTGCACCAGAGTTTAACCTCGTCGGCCGTGAAGTTCGTGCCGTTATCGGTGATGATGCTGTGGGGGACGCCATAACGGTGTACTACCCCGGATATGAAGTCTATCACTGGTCCGGATTCGGCCGTTTTAACTGGCTTGGCCTCTATCCATTTGGTGAATTTGTCCACCATGACCAATAGGTACTTTTGCTTGTGGGTTCCCCCTTTAAGGGGTCCGACCATGTCAAGCCCCCAGACCGCGAACGGCCAGGTGATGGGTATAGTTTTGAGGGCGGTGGGTGGCATGTGGCTCTGATTAGCAAAGAGCTGACAACCGACGCATCGTTGGACTAAGTCCTGAGCATCTGCCCGGGCCGTCGGCCAATAAAATCCTGTACGGAAGGCCTTGCCTACAAGGGCCCGGGCTACAGCGTGGTGTCCGCGTAGTCCGGCGTGAATTTCAGCCAGAAGGTTTCACCCTTCCTCTTCGGAGATGCACCTTTGAAGGACTCCAGTTGTGCTTTTCTTATAAAGTTCTCCCTCATGGACCTTGTAGGCTTTAGATCGCCAAACTATGCAGCGGGACTCATTTTGGTCTTCGGGAAGTTCCTTCCTAACTAAGTAGGCTAGGAATGGTTCTGTCCACGGGACAATTACTGCCATTATTTCGTGGGCTGAAGGTGTTATTTCATTGGCTGAGCCGCCAATTATGTCAGATTGTTCTGTGTTGGGTGGTGTAGTTGCTTCCGGGTTGTTATTTCCGGACTCCTCTTCCCATAATATGGATGGCTTGAAGAGCCGCTCCAGGAAGATGTTTGGAGGGACGGCGTCGCGTTTTGCGCCGATGCGCGCCCACACGTCGGCTGCCTGGTTATTATCCCGGGCTACGTGGTGGAATTCGAGTCCTTCGAACCGAGCTGACATCTTTAAGACAACGTTACGATAGGCTGCCATTTTCGGATCCTTGGCGTCAAAGTCTCCATTTACTTGGGATATTGCAAGGTTTGAATCCCCGCGCACCTCTAGGCGTTGAATACCCATGGAGATTGCCATCCGGAGACCATGTAGGAGGGCCTCACATTCGGCTGCATTGTTGGAGTCCGTGTACATTATCTGAAGTACGTATCAGACTGTGTCTCCGATTGGGGACGTCAATACAACGCCAGCCCCCAAGCCGGCCAACATTTTGGAGCCGTCGAAATGCATGATCTAGTTGGAGTATGCGCCGTACTCTTTAGGGAGTTCAGCTTCGGTCCATTCGGCGATGAAGTCAGCCAAGACTTGCGACTTTATAGCTTGCCGTGGTTTACATGTTATATCGAATGGTAGGAGCTTGATGGCCCATTTTGCAATCCTGCCCGTCGCGTCACGGTTGTTTATAATGTCGTTGAGGGGTACTTCATAGGCCACTGTTATCGAACACTCTTGGAAGTAGTGTCGCAGCTTCCGGGATGCCATGAACATCGCGTACGCTATCTTTTGATAATGCGGGTACCGGGACTTGCATGGAGTTAAGACAGTGGATATGTAGTACACTGGTTTTTGAAGAGGGAATTTATGCCCTTTTGTTTCTCGTTCGACGATGAGCACCGCGCTTACAACTTGATGTGTTGCCGTGATATATAACAACATTGGTTTGCCCAAGTTGGGCGCGGCCAGGACCGGATTTGTTGCCAATATGGCCTTCATTTCTTTGAGTCCGGCCGAGGCAGCATGTGTCCACTCGAAGTGTTCGGTGCGCCTGAGGAGGCGATAGAGGGGCAATGCCTTTTCTCCCAAACGGGAGATGAAGCGGCTTAGAGCCGCCATGCATCCGGTTAATTTTTGTATTTGTTTGAGGTTTTTTGGGATATCCAACTGTGACAGGGCTTGAATTTTGGCTGGGTTTGCTTCAATTCCTCTACCGGATACGATGAAGCCCAGGAGCTTTCCGGCTGGTACGCCGAAAACGCATTTTTCCGGGTTGAGCTTAATGTCATATGCTCGGAGGTTGTCGAATGTGAGCCTCAAGTCGTTTACTAGAGTTTCGACGTGTTTGGTCTTGACAACCACGTCGTGCACGTATGCCTCCACTATTTTGCCGATCTGGGTAGCCAGACATGTCTGAATCATGCGCTGATATGTTGCGCCGGCGTTTTTGAGTCCGAAGGGCATTGTGTTGAAGAAGAATGGTCCGTATGGAGTAATGAATGCCGTTGCGGCTTGGTCTGCCTCCGCCATCTTGATTTGATGGTAGCCGGAGTATGCGTCGAGGAAGCACAATGAATCGTGTCCTGCGGTAGCATCGATGATTTGATCGATGCGGGGAAGGGGGAAAGGATCCTTTGGACAAGCCTTGTTAAGGTCTTTAAAATCGACACACAGGCGCCAGGATTTGTCCTTTTTTGGTACCATTACCAGGTTCGCTAGCCAGTCCGGATGTTTGATGTCTCTGATGAATCCGGCTTCCAATAGTTTGGCTAGCTCCTCTCCCATTGCCTGTCTTTTGGGTTCGGAAAATCGCCGAAGAGCCTGTTTGACTGGCTTGAATCCTTTTAGGATGTTTAGGCTGTGTTCTGCCAATCTGCGTGGGATTCCTGGCATATCTGAAGGGTGCCAGGCAAAGATGTCCCAATTCTCCCGAAGGAATTCTCGGAGTGCGGCGTCTACATCAGGGTTTAACTGTGCCCCAATGGAGGCCGTCTTTGTGGGGTCCGTTGGATGGACCTGGAATTTGACTATTTCGTCCGCTGGTTTAAAAGAGGTGGACTTGGATCTCTTATCGAGTATCACATCGTCCCTGTTCACCATAGAGCGCAACACAGTGAGTTCCTCTGCCGCTAGGGCATCGGATAATACCTCTAGGGCTAGTGCGGCTGTCTTGTTTTCGGCGCGGAGTGCTATGTCCGGATCACTGGCAAGAGTGATGGTTCCATTGGGCCCGGGCATTTTAAGCTTCATGTACCCGTAATGGGGTATGGCTTGGAAAATTGTGAATGCCTCTCGCCCTAATAAAGCGTGATATCCGCTGCTGAACGGGGCCACGTGGAACGTGACTTCCTCGGACCTGTAATTGTCCGGCGAGCCGAACACCACATCAAGTGTAATTTTTCCTGTGCAGCGTGCTTCCCGACTAGGGATTATTCCTCTAAAGGTTGTGCTGCTTCGCTCAATGCGGCTCCAGTCTATCTCCATTTTTCGAAGGGTTTCCTTGTAGATGAGGTTTAATCCGCTGCCGCCATCCATGAGTACCTTGGTAAGACGAAAGCCGTCCACTATTGGACTGAGGACCAATGCGGCTGGTGCTCGGGCTGTTCAAAATTTAGGTTCGTCGCTGGAGTTGAAGGTGATAGCCGAGTCGCTCCATGGATTTGTTGTTGCTACTTGGTAGACTTCGGCGAGGCTGCGGATTGTTCATTTCCGCATATTATTTGATGCGAAAGTCTCAAAGACTGTTAATACCGTACTGGTACTGTTGGGGTGGTTCTCCGGGGCTAGAAGCTCTTCACCACTTTTGGCCACCTACCGTAGTATCCAACATGCTCGAAGGCTATGTGTTGGAGTGGCACCCTCTGTACTATGAATTTTTAGGGTCCGCTGAGCCATCCTTCCAGTACGGTTCCGTGCCCTTTATGGGGTTTTTGCTTTTTGGTTTTTGTCCCGGGTGCCTGAGCATGATGCACCCTTTTGTTTCGGACTAGGGTTGTGTTCAGAGCCGGATTGTCCCAAAACTTAGTTTCGATTTTTCGGACACTCTCCATCACATAGTACTTTCGTACTATGGACGCCAGGTCGGTGAAGCGTGTAATTTCGCGACGACTTACGGCGTTCAAAATTCCCTTGTCCGTGCAATTGTTGCAAAAAATTGAAATTGCGTTTTCCTCACGGCAGTCCTTTATCCTGTCCATAACCAGGAGGAATCTGGCCCAGTAATGATGTACTGTTTCAGCGGGATCTTGTCGGATTTGAGATAGATCGCATATGTTTGGGTGGGTGGGTGGAATTAAGTCCGGAACCCTACCCAACTTGAGGCTCAAGGGCCGAAAAGTTTCCGAATTTGGAAGCTTGGATTGCTGGACACTGTCCAACGAGTCCGGTCCGCTGCCCGACTTTAGATTCGGTACTTGATCGACGTCTGTCCCTCCGCGGGAATCCGGCATGGAGGGATCAGGAGTCCGGACATAACTGGTCTTTAATACAGAAAAATAGTCGCCGCGTTGTTCCTCTACCACCGCAACATGGTGGGTAACCTGGGGGGAGTTAATCTCTCTCAGATCGGTTTTAAGCCCAATCTAATCGTAGTCTGTAGAGACCCCTAGGGCGGCGATGCGATCCAAGAGCTCGTTTACAGAAGAGAGCTCAAACGGATCCAGCTTCTCGGTGAATTCCGAGCTGACGCGAAGATCGCTTTTGATGACCCGAGAGGTCATCGTCGAAGCGGCGGCCGAACAGGCGGTCATAAGAAAACCACCTAGCCGGATAGTTTGGCCGGCGGCCAAAGCTCCTTTGGCAATGGTACCGTCTTTAAAGACGGGAAGAGGCATCCTTCTTGATCGTGATGACACAGAGGAACTCTCAATGAAAGCACCAATGTCGGTGTCAAAACCGGCGGATCTCGGGTAGGGGTCCCGAACTGTGCGTCTAGGCGGATGGTAACAGGAGACAAGGGACACGATGTTTTTACCCAGGTTCGGGCCCTCTCGACGGAGGTAAAACCCTACTCCTGCTTGATTGATATTGATGATATGGGTAGTACAAGAGTGGATCTACCACGAGATCAAGGAGGCTAAACCCTAGAAGCTAGCCTATGGTATGATTGTTGTTCGTCCTATGGACTAAAACCCTCCGGTTTATATAGATACCGGAGAGGGCTAGGGTTACACAGAGTCGGTTACAATGGTAGGAGATCTACACATCCGTATTGCCAAGCTTGCCTTCCACGCCAAGGAAAGTCCCATCCGGACACGGGACGAAGTCTTCAATCTTGTATCTTCATAGTCTTGGAGTCCGGCCGATGATGATAGTCCGGCTATCCGGACACCCCCTAGTCCAGGACTCCCTCACTCGGCCTTATGCCTGGTGTTTTGTTTCACTCTTGCAGCCCTAGTTTCCGTCATACCGGTGTTATGTTCCCGGATTTTGTGTTCCTTATGCGGTTGGGTGATTTATGGGACCCCCTTGACAGTTCGCTTTGAATAAAACTCCTCTAGCAAGGCCCAACCTTGGTTTTACCATTTGCCTCACCTAGCCCTTTTTCCCTTGGGTTTCCAGAGCCCGAGGGTCATCTTTATTTACCCCCCCGGGCCAGTGCTCCTTCGAGTGTTGGTCCAAACTAGAGCACCGTGCAGGACCATTCCTTGGCAACTTGGATTCGTCGGTACCTGTACGCTTCGCTTATCCAGTGTGCCCTGAGAACGAGATATGTGCAGCTCCTATCGGGATTTGTCGGCACATCGGGCGGCTTTGCTGGTCTTGTTTTACCATTGTCGAAATGTCTTGTGAACCGGGATTCCGAGACTGATCGGGCCTTCCTGGGAGAAGGTATATCCTTCGTTGATCGCGAGAGCTTATCATGGGCTAAGTTGAGACACCCCTGCTGGGTATAAACTTTCGAGAGCCGTGCGCTCGGTTATGTGGCAGATGGGAATTTCTTAATGTCCGGTTGTAGATAACTTGACACCAGATCCGAATTAAAATGCATCAACCGTGTGTGTAGCCGTGATGGTCTCTTTTCGGCGGAGTCCGGGAAGTGAACACGGTTTTGGGTTATGTTTGACGTAAGTAGGAGTTCAGGATCACCTCTTGATCATTGCTAGCTTCACAACCGTTCTGTTTGCTCTCTTCTCGCTCTCTTTTGCGTATGTTAGCCACCATATATGCTTAGTCGCTGCTGCAACCTCACCACTTTACCCCTTCCTTTCCCATTAAGATTTGCTAGTCTTGATACCCGTGGTAATGGGATTGCTGAGTCCTCGTGGCTCACAGATTACTACAACAACAGTTGCAGGTGCAGGTTATGCGATGATCATGACGCGAGAGCGATGTTTGCTTGTCTTGGAGTTCTTTTTTCTGCTTCTTCTTTGATCAGGGGATAGGTTCCAGGTCGGCAGCCTGGGCTAGCAGGGTGGATGTCGTTTGAGTTTCTGTTTGTGTTTCATCTGTAGTCGGATGGTGATCTTATGTAAGATGATGTTGTATTCGTGTGGCATTGTATGCCTTATGTATGTATCCCTTTCTATTATGTAATGTTGATGTAATGATATCCACCTTGCAAAAGCGTATCAATATGCGGTTCTATCCTTGGTGGGACCTTCGAGTCTCTTTAGGATAGTATCGCATATTGGACGTGACACCTGAGATTCAGATCTGGTTGGTAACATGATATTTCAGACAACATGTCTATAAGAGAAATTTTGCAACACAAACCGACGAGGTGAAATTGCGAGATTCTCGGGAAAAGAACTACAATTGCAAGCTCCAAAACATGAGTTGGTTTGCAAAATACATGTGAACAGAGTGTCTGGGACAATCGTTCTCACATGGCAGTCTTACAACAAAACACAACTAAGTTCTGGTTAGGAATCATAATCGAGGATATCGGGGTCTTGTGCACTTAATATAGACCTCTTTTCCTTGAACAAATCAATCAGTGGCTTGGTGTGCTAGGAAACACATATAGAATGGAGACGGCCAACCTATCAAACCACATGTGTGACTGATTTGGGACGTTTCCAAGGGAATCAACAACAATATTTTTGGATCCACAGTGGCAACTTACACCAAATGCACGTGAATTAGAGAAAGTCACTTCTTTCATCCAAACATATGCTTCATGAACGGGACACAAAGTAAATGCTCACACAAGTTTCCAACACTAGCTTAATGTTCAACATGAATCATGGAAGAGATAATATGTTGCTGATGGGCTCAACAACAAGTCATCGGGATTTCCATATAATGGAATTCCATAACTGTATGAACAAGGTGATAGTATTGGTCAGACCAAAAGATATACTGGTGTATGCTTGAGGAAACAACCACGAGTAGACAACATGACAAAAATCGTTGGTTCTGATTTGATTTGACGATAGCACATACTCAAATCAAGTCTAGATAAGACAATAGATCTAGCAATTGATCACAAGGATCAATCGATTAAGATATCATCTTTCTTCAACACTCTCTCTCTCTCTGTCACAAAAGATATCCCTTAGTGATGAACTAAGTTGGACAAGCTTTCATCTTCCAACTCCGCAAGTTGTTGTTTAGCTTAACCAACTAGTTTGGGGTATCCAGCTCAGATTCTTGGAGAAAGAGTGGATTAGGGGGAAATCAACTTGATTACGAACTCAACATAGCGGTCGGGGGACAACTTGGTAATAGTTCTGAGAAGATATTCAGAAAATCATGAACCACCGATATGTTATTAAGCTCGAGAACAATCTTGCTTTTCAGGCAAGACGATATGATCGAAGGAGCAATGGATGAACATAATCTGAACTCACTGATTGAAAAGTGCACCAGAAGTAAGGACCAAGTAGCACGATCAATCTTAGAATGGTGATCCCATAACCGACACGCTAAGAATGAGATTATCGTCCATTAACTACCAAGCAACAAGGTTGCTAGGAGTATTAATTTCACACATCACAATTCACTTGCGACATTCCAGTTGCAACAACACAGGACCGAGGGATGAACAATGATGGCGAGAAGATTCACTGTGCTAAGATTTCATAAGAGGTGGTGAAATTCTCATGAAAATTTTGACATAGAGGGGGTAATACTCTATGGTAGAATAGAACAAAAGCTGGATTGGCATTTTGATCTGCGGAATACAACTGCATTGACCAGATCCAAGAAATGGATGAGGTGCTGGAATTTGTTTCTCTTAGTCATTTTGGAATAGAATGGCTTGACGGACCACAAGAATAATAGGTAGCGATGAACACGAATGCACATATACCCTTTACTATCAGTTGGTGGACAATGGTCGGCATACAGCTAAAGAGAGACAACTCAAAGGAACATATAACTTTCTGAGTTCTGGATGCATAGATTAGTATGTTGAGCAAAGCTCAACATTTCTTCTGAATAACCCATGCATAAATGTAGGATTGGAAGAGTGACAATTATCAAATGGTTCATGGTATTGGAAGAACAATCTACCACGGACCTTGAAGACTATCACAAAGGTTACTAATAGCCTTAAGGAACGAGCAAACACTATCAACAGGAAGTAAGTAGAGTGAATCTTGGGTTCAAGAACCAAGAAATGGAATACCTACCAACTAAATGGCATCACGGGATGCTTTCGAGAATGATGGCCAGAATTATCACAATTGGATTACAAAATAGGGTTGGATCACTGGGTGGTTCTCTAGGATATCCTAGTGTCATAATAATAGCTTCAACATATATTTCGAGGCAACAGAGTACCTCAACACACCGATTAGTGTGGCTAACCTGGCCTAAAAGGACATCGGAAATAGGGAGGAAGGATTTTCAAATGCATCAGATTGTTTAGAGACCTTGGGTAACTCGGACAACATAACTGCTGTAAATGCTCAAAAAAAGATTTTGAGACATCCTGCAAAATGGTGGCATAACCACTCAACATCATAATATCAAGGTTCCGAGGCTAACTGATAGCACATGAAAGTACTTGAAACTGAACTGAGACTTGAGTCCATCATTCCTATAAGTTTACGGATTAGTAACATGTGATCCTGATAGAAAAAGGGAAGCCTAGTTCTTAATCCCCGTAGAAAAGAAGAGGGTGACTTGGAATCACAAGGCACAAGGATCAGGAGTAAAAGGAGCCTTATGGTCCCTTCCACAATCAATTCCCTTATATAGCTAAAGCATTTCTAGACTCAACTTCGACCAGTTTGGCTTGGTAATCCTATAGGCAGTCGGGCTCTGATACCAAAGCTGTCAGGACCCCGATCCTAACAAATAATATCACTTTGCGGCCTCACGCACGGTATCCCCACGGGTGCCACCTTACTTGAACCGAGACTATTTGCGCCTTTTGGCTAACGTATATGATAGTGTCGTTAGCATCCATACGACAAAGAACCCAGGCCGACATGACTAGTCGTAAACCGAAGGTAGCACTAACTTATAGGGACAAGCATACATGACCCAGCAATGCACGTGTCGATCATCAATGTATGAACCCAAGTCGAGCAAGCTACAAGGAGTTAAAGGAACAACACATGACATTTCCCCGAAGGGACAGACGCAGGAGCAAAGAAGAACACATGACGATCATCCCATGTATTTTGGAGCAGTAGCAAGCTAGCATGGCTCAGTGGAAGCACTAAGAGACATTTCCCCATAATAGATACTACCAAGAATAAACAACAAGATTGTCGGATCACACACATACCAAGCATTTCAAAATCATACTCACAATATGCTTTGACTTAGTGGTTATCCTGTACTATGGCTGCTGGTAACTCTTTTGAGGTGGCGCACACGATTCCACATATTCACCATATCAATACACCACTATTGATCCGCTCCTGTCTCCCTACGAGAAGGCCATCCATAGCACTCACGCTTATCTTGCGTATTTTAGAGTACCAACTTTCACTTGTCTATCAACTGCATAAGCAACCCAATAGTACATTACTACGGATGCGGCTATTCGAATAGATCATTTATAACCCTGGAGGGTGGTACTTCTTCACACATGTTTCCTCCACTTAGCGTCTGCACACAACATGTTCTCAGCAGACTTCAAGCGAAAGCCAACATGGGTGTAGAGCACAACCTGACTAACCACACAAGTCTCTAGTCCAGGTTTATCGCCTATTCGGGTTCCATCCGCAGGGAGTCCGGCTGAAGTTTCCACTACGGCCCAAAATGATGTGTGTAGGGTTGCTGAGGCACCAAACGGGCGTCCTAGTACAATGTGCCATGTTCCTGCTGCATCCCAGCCCACCCCTAGGGTCAGCACTGCGCACGACCTCCAGTAAGCTACAAACACCAGAGACTACTTGCAACTCCTTGACAGAGGACAAGGGGGTTAATAAGTCGAGCGGGGTCATATTTCAGGGCCCAACATGTGGTAGTAGTTGTTATTGAATCACAAACACAGAACTCAGTTCCTGAGGATGGTTTCAATGAGACAACCCACCATGTACTCCTACATGGCCTCTCATCACTACCTTTACCAAATCGTGTTCACACACTGAGCTCTCAACTGCAAGACATGAAGACCACATTCCAATTCATCCCCGATGAATCAGACCTGACACAACTCAAAGCAATAGCAGTCACAACAAGAAAGCATAAATGAGTAGCGACATCGAGGCTCAAACAACTCCTACTCATGCTAGTGGTTTTCAACTATTTACTGTGGCAAAGACATGTCATGCAGAGGAAAGGAGTTCGACTACCGCAACATGTAACAGTTGAATCATTGTTGTCCTAATGGACTAAAAGAGAGCAGGAGTGAGAGAGTGGGATTGTATCGGAGTGCTCAAAGGGCTTTCTTTCCTAGCACTTCTAAAGATAGCATAGATCTTCATCGGTGTCATCGAACTCACCGTTGGAACAACGTCTACTGAGAGGGAACAACACAGGCAAAGAGAGCAGGAACACAATCAATGCAATGCAACAATATGATGCATGAATGTGACATGGAAATATGATGTTGATTGAGCTAATGCCACTAGCAACACAATTAAATGAAGTTGGTTTGAACCAAAGGTTCAAATTCAAACTCCATATGTTAGTATTTAAATGCCAAACATTTGATTTGCCCTATTCAGCAACTATAAGTTGTTCCAACGTGCATTAAAATGCATAAACAAATTCTTTGGATTGTTCTGATAATTTTGCATATATAAGTTATTTCATTTGGAGTTGCAGATTATTTTCTATGAATTTTAGAAGTTATAATTTTTTTCTAAAAATAAATAAATCATTTTTGATTTATTAAAAATCCTAGAAAACATTTACTATGTCAGCATGATGTCATGATGACCTCAGTAGGTCAACTGACCGCTCTAGGTCAAACCTGACTAGTGGGGCCCACTGGTCGGTGACTGACCTAACTAATCAAGTTAATTAACATTAATCTAATCCTAGCCTAGGTTAGTTAAGGGCCTGGGGCCACATGTCTGTGACACAAAATTTAGTTAGCAAGATGATTAACCCCTAACTGTGGTAATAAAGTCTAATCAAAACCTAAACTAATTTCAGTTAAGGGCCGGCCCCACATGTCATGGTCTCATGCGGGGTCCAACCAGGGTCAAAGTGAGTCAAACGCACCCACAGTTCGCTGCCGACGAGGCCAAACGCGGCATAGAGCTGCGGATTTCGCGCTCCGATGACCAAAAGGGCAGCCGAGGCCATCTACGTGTTGCCGATGATCTCGCACGTCGAACGGTGTAGGCAGGGTGTGCTGGCATGGCCGTAAATGACACTGGTGTCGAGCTAGTCGGCGGACGGAGCTCGGACGTCAATTGATTCAACGCTATGGTGCGCTAGGGAATAAGCTGGGGAATGCTACGCGCTCCTGGGGATCCACTCAGCATGTTGACACGCCCAAACGCAAGCTGCACTTTCTCCAGCCACGATGGTGACATGGCCAACGGGGTGGAGCTCTTCGGTCCGGGTATGGAGCTAGCTAGAGGACGAGTTAGACTACAGGGAGAGAGGGGAAAGACGCAGGTGCTCACGACGCATGCAGGGGGCATTGAAGCGGGCTCGAGGACGTCTTGGTCTGAGCGAATCGACGGGGACGTACGGAGGCACCCGAGGTTGGAGATACCGATGATGGCGACGTTTTAGGCTTCCCGCGGGTGCATGCTTTGTCTTGGTGCTCCACGGCGTCTATGCGGACCCGTTTGGAAAAGCAGAGGGGCGAGGGGAGGTCAGTGGACACAGTGGCAATGAACGGCGGCGACGAGCTCGTTTGGCCGAGCTCGAGATCGTGTAGGGAGAAGGGGAAGAGTGACCAGAGGAGGACGGGATCGGTGCGGGTCTTCATCCATGTCTCCTAGGCGTCGCGAGAAGGCCATGAGGTCGTGAGGCAGGCAGGGAGGAGGTGGTGGCCTCAGCGCGCGCTGTGCCTGCCTTCGCCTCTGCTTACTGGCAGAGGATGAATACGACGGTCATGTGTGGCTAGGCTAGCTAATGAGCGAGGTAGGGCAGGTTTGCTCTCTTTCTCTCTTTACTTCCTTATGTTTTGTTTTCTTGTATTTATTTATTTGCCACTGCTTAAATTCAAAATAGAATTCAAACTCATGCCGAAACTTTCTGAAATAATTTATGTTGCAGATATGGACATAGCCACATGGCCATAAATTATTTCAGGAGCATTTGAAGATATATTCTAGTTATATGAATATAAATTCAAATTCAAAATACAATATGATTTCAAACCAGTTCCCCAAAATTATTCTTTGAAATGTTCATTATTTTTGGTTTGGATCAAGACCATTGCCAAAAATATCAAACATCAATGAAGAGCATTTTGGGTTCATTGAATACAATTTTTAGGGTTCTTTGCCCTTCTTTTAATTAAATTTTTCACGCTTTCAAATTTCCCCAGTTCAACTTTTTTTAGAATTTAGACATGATGCATGGATGCAATGCCACTAATCACAAGCTTTATTCTAGGGTTGTGACATCATATTTACAAAAACAAGATAGGTTGAGTTCATACCAGCTTTTCTTCATCTCAATCATTTCATCATATATCATCATTATTTCCTTTCACTTGCATGACTGAACAGTGTGGATAATAATAAGCGTGCACGTGCATTGGACTAAGCTGGAATCTGCAAACATTTATTCAAAGGAGAAGACAAGGTAATATGGGCTCTTTGTTAGATCATCAATAATGCATATGAGACCCACTCATCATTTTCATCATGGTCTTCTCCTCTCGACCTCGAAACAAAACAAAAAGAAATTCAAAGAAACACAATGAAATGTTTTTAGAGTTTTTGTTTTTCTGAAGAAATTAAAAAAAGAATGATAAAAACTATTTACACGGGAAAGTTCCCAACAAGCAAGAGAAGAATGAGAAATCTTTTTGGTTTTTCTTTAATAGTACTACTACATAAACCTGGAAAGGAAACTAGACAAAAGCTACAAATAATTTTCTTGGATTTTCTCAAAGTTTTTCAAACACACAGGAAGAAAGCAAGAAAAATAAAATAAACTAGCATGGATTATACATTGAAAAAGTATGAACACCGACAACTTGAATGAGTGTGTGAACATGAATGTAATGTTGGTGAGAAATACGTACTCCCCCAAGCTTAGTATTTTTGTGTAAGTTGGTCTAGGGCCACGGCTGGCCTGGCGGATGTCTAAAGTTGTAGTCGTGATTGTACTGAGATGTAGCAACTACAGCCTGAAGGGCTGCAGCATGCAGGTGAGCAGCCTCCCCCTCTCTCTCATACTCGTTTGCCTCCTCTCTGGTTTTAACATATCTCCCTCTTACCTGAAAGTTAAAGAAGGAAGGAGCAGGAAGAGTAATATGGATAGCACGCTACCGGTCAAAGATTAGTCCGTACAGGAGGGACTGTTCGTTCCTCACAAGAAACTGATAGCATACCAAAGCATTATAATCAAGGAAAGCAGGTGGTAATTCAATTTTATTCTCCCTAATTGGTACCCCAAGATAATTAGCTAAAGGGGTGGCATAAATCCCACCAAAGAAATCACCATCCTTAGCATTAAGATGTAGCCTCCTCGCGATAATAGCCACCAAGTTATATCTTGTATCACCCAATACTGCACACTTGAGGATAGTAAGGTCTGATACACAAAGGTGGCTATGATCATGCTTACCATTAATGCATCTACCTATGAATAGAGCAAAATAATGTATGGCAGGGAATGCTCCCCATGGAGGCTTGTGTGATATCTCTAGTTTCTCCCACGGTGATGCTAGCAAGGAAATCATTATATTCAGTTTTGCGAGGCTCACTAAGAATGCCCCATTGTGGGATTTTGCATGCATCACTAAAATCTTCTAGGTCCATGGTATAAGATTTATAATAAAGATCAAACAGGACATTATGAGTATTGCGCTGGGATTTAAATTTAATTCTTCGCACAAATAAATCGCTGAGGTGATTGTAATTTCGACACTTATCTGACAAGAAGTCCTCAAGGCCATCATTTTGTATGTATGCATCAAACTCATGCTTGAAACCTGCATGAACCATGAATTCATCTAACGGCCATTCGCTAGGCCGCATTGGAGCTTCTCTTGGTGGTTCAAGGTTCGGCTCATGTATCACGAGCTTTGGGGCTTGCTTCCTCGAGGAACCACCTTGGTAAATCTTCCTAAACATTTTTCCTCCACTGAAAAATTCTGAAATTTTCAGTGACTCAAAATAAAAGTGAACAAAACTCAACAAGATTGATAACAACTACTCCTACAAGTGCCTAAAGGCTAAATCATGCATCAAAACTACTTTGGACCATATAAATTTGACATGCAAGCTCAAGAACAGGGTCACCTAAGAAGAAATTTTTTGCAATAAATAAAGTACTAGAACAAAAACTAATTGGACAATTGGAGGAATCACATACCAAAGAACAATGCCCCAAAATAGTTTTCCAAATAAAGTTTTGCACAAGGAGATCAATAATGGCAGCAAGATGAGCAAGAACATGGGTTTGAGAAACGAGATGATTATTTCTGGAGGAAGACGAAGTGGATGGGTGCTGCAATAAGTGAGGGGGACCCACATGGGACCCACAAGGCAGGGGACGCGCCCAGGGGGTAGGGCGCGCCCTCCACCCTTGTGGTCCACTCGTGCAGCCCCCTGGTGCATTCTTAGTGCTAGAAATTCTAAAATATTCTACAAAAAATCATACTAAATTTTCAGGGAATTTGGAGAACTTTTATATTCAGGGCATTTTTTATTGCACGGATAATTCAGAAAACAGACGAATAATACTACTTTTGCTTTATTTATTCAGAATAACAGAAAGTAAAAGGTGGGTACAGAAAGTTGTGCTTTCTAAATTCATATATCTCATGCTGATCAAAAGAATCCATTAAGAAGGTTGATCAAGTCATATTAACAAACTTATTTCGAAAAATATGAAGCTGGAGAACTTTCGCAAAACACTAGGTTACCTCAACGGGGGTATGCATGTCCCCAACAGTAAGAATATCATATTTATTTTTGATAGTAGGGAGAGGGAATTCAAAAACTCTAATAGTAATAGTTGAAAATTTTCCAACAGAATTGATACTATGAACTTGAGGTTGTTTCTTCGGAAAGTGTATCGTATGCTCATTACCACTAACATGAAAAGTGACATTGCCTTTGTTGCAATCAATAACAGCCCCTGCAGTATTCAAGAAGGGTCTACCAAGGATGATCGACATACTGTCGTCCTAGCGAATATCAAGAATAACAAAGTTCGTTAAGATAGTAACGTTTGCAACCACAACAGGCACATCCTCAAAAATACCGATGGGTATAGCAGTTGATTTATCAGCCATTTGCAAAGAGATTTCAGTAGGTGTCAACTTATTCAATTCAAGTCTACGATATAAAGAGAAAGGCATGACACTAACACCGGCTCCCATATCACATGAAGCAGTTTTAACATAGTTTCTTTTAGTGGGGCAAGGTATAGTTGCTACTCCTAGATCTCCTAATTTCGTAGGTATTCCACCCTTAAAAGTGTAATTAGCAAGCATGGTGGAAATTTCAGCTTCTGGTATCTTTCTTTTATTTGTAACAATATCCTTCATATACTTAGAATAAGGAGACATTTTCAGAATATCAGTCAAACACATATGCAAAAAGACAGGTCTAAGCATTTCACAAAAGTGCTTGAAATCCTGACCATCCTTTTTCTTGGACGGCTTAGGAGGAAAGGGCATGGGTTTCTGAACTCAAGGTTCTCTTTCTTTACCATGCTTCCTAGAAACGAAGTCTCTCTTATCATAATGTTGGTTCTTAGATTGTGGGTTATCAAGATCAATAGAAGGTTCAATCTCTAGATCATTATCATTACTAGGTTGAGCATAAACATGAACATCATCATTAACATTATCACTAGGTTCATGTTCATTACCATATTGTGTCTCGGCATCAAAAATAGTAATATCATTTGGATTCTCAGGAGTGTCTATAGCATGTCACTAGAAACATGCAAAGTCCTATCAGTTTCCTTTTTATTTTATTACTAGGACTAGGTGCATCAGTATTAATTCTCTGCTAGTCTTTCTCAACTCTCTTAGGATGGCCCTCGGGATACAGAGGTTCCTGGGTCATTTAGCACCTCTAGTCATAACCCCAACAACATTATCATTCTTCTTACTATTCAACTCATTGAGCAAATCATCCTGGGCCTTAATGTGATAGCCTCATTTTTGCCTTCTCTCTTTTTCCAGATTTCTTTGCCTTTGGTTTTGAAGTTGGAGTTTTTGAATCAACTCACTTGGACTTAAACACTTGGGCATGTCCTTGATTTTCACCCAAGTGCCCCATCTCTCTCATCATCATCATTTCCTCTGTGAAAAATCCCAAAATGGCCCAAGAAATATTTTTCATAAATGAAAAATATTATTTTTCTTCTCTGAAAATCATTTCAGCCACATATGCTCCAAAGCAACCCTCATTTTTCTTGCTACCAAAAATCTGAGAAAATTCCCAAATATTATTTGAACCTTGGCAAACCTCCATGTGCAAAACTATTTCATACTTATTAGGAATATTTTTCCTACAGAAAATCATTTCTGTTCTGGCCTCAAAATGCAGTTTCTACATGAAGTATATTTTTCCTTGATCCAATGAGGCTGATTTTTCTTGAGATTCATTACATTCCTAAGAAAACCTTAACCCCAGGAGATTATCCCTAAACTTCTTCTAGAACCTATCCAAACACAGTGCCAAAGTTTCTGACCAAAAACTTGCTCTTTAGCTTTTGTTAAATCTGGTCGGCCTAGCAGTGTGCCATCTCCTCACTTAGACCAAATACTGCAAGGACAACATGTTGGACATGGTTTTTCATTGCCTGGGCGTTGTTTTGACGGATCTAGCATGGTGACCGCGTGAGGACACGGGCACTGGCATGCATTCGATGCGCCCTACGCTGCGCCCATGGTTCTGTTCAATGCGTGCTCGTCTCAGCGCTCGCCACCGACTGCCGCACCGCGCCACCAACTTCGTCTCTTCACGCTTGACCCCTCCCCGGCGCTTGCTGACACCGGAGCCACCGTAGAGAGCACGGTCACGGCGTGACCAAAGGCATAGTGCACTCGTGCCACTGTCTTCGTCCGCGCCCGTGTTCCTGTTCTCGTCCGCAAGCTCCATAGTCGCCGCGTGATCGCTAAGCCCTCTCCACCCATCCCTAGCACTCCTCTTCACCATGAACCGGCTTCCAGAGAGCTCCGGCCGAGCCGAGATCCCCACCCCCTCCGCCTATAAATATCGAGCCCCTGGCCTCTCCGAGCTCACTCATCCACTCTGCCATCCACTACAAATAGTAGAGGAGACAGAGCCCGGCTGGGCAGGCCTCTGGCCAACGTCCGCAGCTAGAGCTAACGGCAATCCCCTCTACTGCTCCCCACCCATCCTCTACCCCTCGAGCTCCAGCTCCTTCTTCAACGACTCCCTGGAGGTCTGTTGGTGCCTCCGGACCCTATTGGAGCCCAAGGAACCGCCTCCCTCCGCCGTCTTCTTCAGCTCCGGTGAGACACGACCGCAGCCGCCGCTTGGGGGGTTGATTCCGAGCTGCTCTGGCCACCTCTCGATGAGCCATGGGTACAGGCAGGTGTGCCGACCCCTCCAGCTTTCTATCCCTCTAAGAGCGGCCGACGAGCCCTCCTCGCTGGCGTGAGCTTCTGCGGAGCACCGCCACCCTTATGTTTCCCTTTCTCTCTCTCCACACCCAACAGGCGGGGCCCACTGTCAGCCTCTCCACCCATGTTCGAAGCAGTACGAGCAGAATACACTTTCGACATCACCCCTAGGGCTGGAATTCGAGCCGAGTCGAGCCAGCTCGGCTCGACTCGCTAGAGCTCGTTTCATTAACGAGCTAGCTCGACTCGACTCATTACTATAACGAGCTCAAACCCAAGATTGGCTCGACTCATATAACTCACGAGCTGGCTCATTTAGCTTATTAAGCTCGTTTAAGATATAAACATAAAGCCCTCAAATATGATAAAAAAGATTATGTATATATTAAACATATATATCACTAAACAATTGTAATTTTCTTGTAACGCGTGAGTCTCCTAGGAGGCTAGGCCTTCAACTGCTCGGTCTTGGGTTGTGTGCCTGGGATGTAGGCTGTTTCATGGCTGATCTTTTTTTGTATTGGGAGTGGCTGATTCATTGTATCGAGCCTAACGAGTTACATGAGTACTCGTGAGATTGGCTCGTTTAACTTGGTCTATAAACGATCTTAAACTAAAGCTCGGCTCGACTCGTTATTCTTCGAGTTCGAGTCGATTCAAGACGAATCACGAGCTACTTGTTTAGCTCGCGAGCTTCGAGCTTTTTTTCCAGCCCTAGTCACCCCCCTAGATTTATTTTATTTGAATTTAATTAAAATATTTTGACCAGAAACTTTGACCACCCATAACTTTTAAACCATAAGTCCAAATGAATTGATCATTTTTGCATTGTGTTTGTATTGAAAAGTTCTAGCAGCACACCAAATTGGAGATTTTTCTCTAATCTCTAGAATTTCTAGTGAATTTCAGAATGATTCTTGATATTTTCGTTTATTGTTTTTAGAGGGACAAGTGTGTCTTGAAGATAACCAGGAGGAATGCGAACCTCCTCTGCACTAACGCAAGCCACACCAATATTTGCATGGTGTCATTTCAATATTTATGATTTTTCCAACGTGAATATGAGTTATATCCTGCATTTAATTATTTACGATTATTGCTCATGCTAGTTGCTTTGTCATGGTTGAAATGCTTAGTTTATAGTAGTGTTTGAATGCATGGACTAGTGTGAGGTAGTAGAAGTAGTTTGATTGTGTGGTTATGATTTGGTTATGTTTGGTATTATTTTTCATATGTGAGTTATTGACTTTAACATGCTAATGGCATAACTAAAATCATGAGTGTTAAAAACCAGTGAATTAAAAACAATTGAAGTTAAGTGATGACTAGTGCAAGTAGCAAACTTTGATGATGTTGATCTACTTACTTAAAGTGATATGCGATGCATGTCCAATAGTTGCATGTTCATGGCATATTGTGACTCGAGTTATTTTTATTTTAAACCTGATGTTAGTTAACCTTGAACATAATGTTGATAGAGTCATGGTGCCACTGAATCGAGTTTTTCATAGTGCAACCACATTTGCCTTCATGGGAAGGCCTTTATTCGGTCCGTTGTCATGCCTCTGGTCGATACCTCCAACGAGGGAAGGTTATGGGCGTGCGGTACCCTGTCCCAGTAAGCAAACATAACCTTGTGTGCCCTTTGTGGATATGGTACCTTGTCCGCGTTTGGGATCGTTTAAGTTTTGCCATGACGGTGGCCGTTGATCTCTTTGGTAGACATGGGGTCACCCATGACTTAACCCGTAAAGGAGTTGGTCGGAGTGGCCAGGAGAGTGTCATGGCAATGGGAGGGTTATGTCAGAATGTTGTTGGTCCACCGGAATGGGAGTGCGAGGCCATGGGTTCCGTGATGTGGGTAAAGTGTGCTAACCTCTGCAGTGTGTTTATTAAATCTATTGATAGTCGCGTCCTCGGTTACAGACATAGCTCGTGAGTAAGTCACACCATGGATCAACATGATTAAGTAATCTTGCACACTAATTTTTTATGCTTGGCACTGTTTCCATGATGAAGTTTGTGTGACCATGAAGATGGTCGGTATCGTGGGAACCAAAGTGCTGGTTTGTTTGTGATTCGGAAGTGATCACCGTATGATGATGTTGGTAATGAGGTAATCCGTTTGGTAAGAGAGTCCGATGGACTCGGTGAACATGTTTGTTTCACTGTATTAGTAGTATGTTATTGCATTGCATTTAAATTGATTATCATGATATTGTTTGCCATTATGTGTATGCTTGTTGTTAGCTTGCAAGCACATTCAATGTACTGACCTGGTGTGTCATGCCAGATCTCAGGAAAGTCCTACCGGATTGGAGTGCTTCCCGAGTCTAGATTGTGTCCACATTAGTGTCCCTGTGCTATGGAGTTCCGCTTCGTCATCATTCCACTGCCGCGTAGTTATCGTGATCGAGGCCCCTTCGTGTTCATTAAATAATGTACATATTGTTCAGCCACACCGTGTGTGCTGCTTGGCCTCGCTACTTGATGTAATATCGAACCTATGTTTCCGCTAGTATCAATAAAGCGGTTGTTTTCTGTACCAAGTTGTTGTGTGTTGACAGAAGACTTGATCTCTAGGCTGGCAATGCAAGGTAAAGTGGTTGCTCTGAGCCGGGGTTCCACAATGCTTGGTATCAAAGCCATGCTGACTGTAGGACACACTAGACCGTCAACATGCTTGTTGAACGGTAGTTAATTTAGTTTGGAGTGCCGATAGTAGTAGCAATTTGTTGCTGCATTGCATGCATTTTATTTATAGTTATTGCTGACCGTCTAATGATTGTGAGTGTAGATGGCTTCGGTTCCATTCCTGTACCAGTCCAAGCCAGCCCCCTACACCTTGCTGCATCTGCTTCAGAACATGTGGCGTCGACTCTACCCAGGGGGTGCTGATCTAGTGTACCAGGTGTATCGGGAGCATCTGGCCGGCTCACTGTATGAGTATTACGCGGAGGTCACTTTACACCACAGTTCACCTTCCGGCGCTTACACTTGTCCTCTAAGGGTGGTTTCGCTTCCTCGCCATCTCAAGCCATCCAGTTTGCTGCACTCGAGGCTCTTGTAGACCTGCACTACATGAGGTTCACATGAAGATTCATCTAGGTTTCTTCTTCTACCCGTCTCTGCATGAGAACAGGCGTATCCGCTTCCCTTTCACTAATCCGGCGTGCGATCGTCCTTCTAGCCACCTTTCTCGCTATATCACCGCCAGTTATCTTGATCTATGAGTTGGCCCGATACCTAACCCGAGCCCGCATAGCTCTTGCCTCTCCTCGGAATAGGAAGCCTCCACCTTCTGTTGGATTTACCCCATTCGTTCCGCCAGCCTCTGTTTCCCCTGTCACTCCAGTGACCACTCAGGGTACCATGAACCCTTTGGCAATGACTCCTCGCAGTGCCCCAGTTGCGTGGGCTTCCCTTGCTGCTACTCCTGAAGCCCCTATGCACTAGACTCACCCAGCACCTGCCCCTGGGGGAGAGTCCTCGAGGCAGCACCATCGTGTCACTTTTAACCCGAAGGTTTCCCCTATCAGTTTAGGATCTGAGTCCAGCTCAGGAGCAGAGCCAGTAGAGCACTAGATCGTTAGAGTATCTGTGGTGTCATGAGGCTGATGTACGGATGTAGTCGTACGTGTCATGATATTTAGTTTCATGTATGAGGGTAGTTGAACCCGTCATGATGTTTACCTTTCATGTATGAGTCTATGTATAATTGTGTTGGAACTTATTTTATTGGCCTTGGTTTTTGTTATCTTATTTCGGGTTTGTCGCTGGTTTTTCTTCCCATTTTTGTATGTTGCTCATATTGGTTGATTTATATTGGGAAAAACAAACAATAGGATGACGCGGGGAGGCAGCAGCAGTCATGCTTGTGAGGATGTTCCTGTTTGTCGCTCAGCAAGAACGGTAGGACATTCCCCCGAGCCGTATTCTCCACCACTGCCTCCACCACCACATCCGCCATCAACTAAACAAATCATGCGCATGTTTCAAGAAAGAAGGAACAACAATCTAATTGAGTTGTTGAAAAGTGTGCAAGCTATGGTTGGGCAGAATGGAAATCAGAATGGTCATCACTCCAAGCTCTTAGATTTTCAGAGGACCAAGCCTCCCATTTTCAGTCAAGTTATCGATCCTTTGGAAGCTGATGGTTGGTTGCGGACTATTGAGAAAAAGCTTGAGATTGTTCGCACTGAAGAAGCTGACATGGCTCTGTTTGCTACACACTATCTTGAGGGAGCTGCCGCTATATGGTGGGATAATGTTAAAGCTCTATGGCCTGCGAACGAAGAAATCACTTGGGCTCAATTCAAGGACCATTTCCACAAGTACCATATTCCCCGCGGTATTATGAAGGTCAAGCAGCGTGAATTCCTCACTCTCACCCAAGGAAGCCTGTCAGTAAGTGAGTATATATATATAAGTTCAACCATTTGGCCCACTATACTCTCTATGATGTGGCTATGGAAGAAAGGAAGATCGACAAATTTCTTGGAGGACTGAGTCAACACCTCAGACGCACTCTTAGTATGCTCGACTCTCCAGATTTCCAGACAGTGGTAAACAAATCCCTCTTTGCCGAAAAGGAACACAAGCTCGTGCACGACAACATGCCTGCTAATAATGTGCACAAGCGCAAATTTGAGCCTAAGAAGGATGTACAATCAGTGTAGAAGGCTCGTACCTAGCAGCAGACTCAGGTTGAGTACAAGCCCAATTGGCAGCAGAACATGAACAAGACCACTACTCAAGTGAAGAATGTTGTAACCAGTCCGGTACGCGAAGAATGTCAGTGCAACAATTCATGCTTCAATTCTGGGCAAACCAGACATTATGCCAGACAGTGCCCCAAGAGCAGCAAGCCAAATGTTCCATTCAGGCTGCAAGTCAACCACAGGGGGGCCATATCCTGTCCAGAAGACCATCCGAGGGCAAGTTCACCACCTCTCCGGAGATGAAGCCCAGGAGGACCCGGAAGTCGTCATTGGTATGTTTCCTGTTAATAGCATACCTGCAATAATTTTATTTGATTCTGGGGCTTCCCACTCTTTTATTTTGCGGAGTTTTGTTGCCCAAATCAAGTTTCCTTGCTCGATTTTGGGAAAAGGTATGCTAGTACAATCCCCGGGATCCATGGTCTAAAGCAATCTAGTCTGCTGCATTTTGGAAATCGGTATCAAGGGAGTCACCTTTCCAACTTCTTTGATCGTTATTGAGTCTGCCAAGTTGGATATTATTTTGGGAATGAACTGGTTGAGCCAATATCAAGTATGCATCAACTGTGCGACCAGAGAAGTCTATTTGACAAGTAAGGAAGGCCGGACTACAAAATTCGTTGCTCGAAGAAGCATACCCAAGAAAGACATGTTCTTCACCATTGTAGCTGAAGAATTGGAATTAATTCCTGTGGTCAGTGAGTTTCCAGATGTATTCACTGAGGAATTATCAGGAATGCCGCCAAACCGAGAGCTTGAGTTTGCAATTGACCTTGTGCCCAGGACCGCACTATTATACAAGAAGTATTATCGGATGCCTTCCTCCGAATTAGTGGTATTAAAGAAACTGCTTGATGAGATGCTTCAGAAAGGATACATCAATCCAAGCTCTTCACCATGGGGATCACCCACAATATTCGTGGACAAGAAGGACGACAGTCTCCGAATGTGTGTGGATTACCGTCAGTTGAATCATGTCACTATTAAGAACAAATATCCACTACCAAGGATTTATAATTTGTTAGATCAACTCAATGGGGCAAAAGTATTCTCCAAGATTGATTTGAGGACCAGATATCACCAGCTCAAAATCAAGAAGGAAGATATTCCTAAGACCGCGTTCACAACTCAATACGGTTTTTATGAATATACAGTTATGTCCTTCGGCCTCACCAATGCCCCTGCCTTCTTCATGCATATGTTGAATAAGGTATTCATGGATTTCTTGGATAAGTTTGTGGTGGTCCTCATCAATGACATCCTCATATACTCGAAGAGTGAAGAAGAGCACAAGGGACATCTCCGAGCAGTCTTGCAAAGACTCTGTGACCATTAGTTATATGAAAAAAATCAGCAAGTGTCAGATTTGGCTCAAGCAAGTCCAATTTTTGGGACATGTTTTGTCAGCAGAAGGCATACCCGTTGATCCAAGCAAGGTGAAGGACGTGCTTCAATGGGCAGCACCCACGATAGTGATTGAGATCCGAACTTTTCTTGGATTAGCTGGGTACTACCGTCGATTCATCAAAGGCTTTTCTAAGATTGCCAAGACAATGACCGAACTACTCAAGAAAGATAAGAAATTTCAATGGACTGAGGAATATGCGAAGAGCTTCAATGAGTTAAAGACCAGATTGATGTCCGCGCCCATGTTAACCCTTCCAGACATCTACCGCAACTTTGATGTGTAATGTGACGCATCCAGGAACGGTATTGAATGTGTACTCACGCAAGATGGCAAGGTTGTAGCATATGCATCTCGACAGCTACGACCTCACAAAGGGAACTATAATACACATGATTTGGAGTTGGCCACAGTTGTGCATGCTTTCAAAATTTGGAGACACTATCTCATTGACAAAAGATGTCAGATGTTTACCAACCACAAGAGTCTCAAGTATATATTCACTCAACCAGACTTAAACCTTAGACAGTGAAGATGGCTCGAGTTGGTCAAGGATTATGATCTTGGAATAAATTACCATCCCGGTAAGGCCAATGTTGTGGCCGATGCTCTTAGCTGCAAGCCTGCCATCTTGAACGCTTGAATGGAGTCCTTGTCTCCTGAACTCCAAGAAGAGATCGCTCAGCTTAATTTGGTTATTGTTGATGTGGGCCTTGCCAATATACTGGAAGTTACTCCTACCCACGAGGATGATATCCGCATGGCCCAGCAAGATGATTCAGCCCTACAACATCATGTTAATCGTATGCAAGAAGGCAAGACCCAGGATTTCTCTTAAGCAAGGTACTCTAAGATTTCGAGGATGGATTTGCATACCTGAGCAAGCAGACCTGAGAAAGAAGATCTTGGCAGAAGCGCACGAATCTTCGTACTTGATTCACCCAGGAGGTACCAAAATGTACGAAGACCTTCGACAGATATTTTAGCGGGATGGAATGAAGAAAGACATCGCATACTTTGTCGCTTGTTGTGATGTATGCAACAATGTGAAGGCTGAGCACCAGAGGCCCATCGGACTTCTGCAGCCTTTACCCGTTCCACAATGGAAATGGGATGATGTCTGCATGCATTTCATCACAGGCCTACCAAGGACTCACCGAGGCAATGATGAAGTATGGCTTGTGGTGGACATGCTGACAAAGGTACCTCACTTTATTACCATCTGAACCACATACTGAGTCGATCAACTCGCACTACTATATATATATCTAGAATAGTTAGTTTGCATGGCATACCAAGAAACATCACTTCACACCGAGGTTCTCTCTTTACCTCAGCATTCTAGTCACGTCTCCGTCAAGCCTTGGGGACCACACTAAAGTACAACACAACCTATCATCCTTAGCATCTGCTTTGAAGATATGCTCCGAGCATATGCTTTGGCTCAAGGACCCAAGTGAGAAGATTGTCTGTCGTATGCCGAGTTCTCCTACAACAAAGGTTTCTAGACCAGCCTGAAGATGTCACCATATGAAGTTTTGTATGGCCGTAAGTGCCGCACTCCACTAAACTGGTCTCAAACCAGAGATAGCCGCATTTTCGGGACTGACTTAATGATGGAGGTTGAAAAGCAAGTCAAGGAGATCCGAGATAGACTGCAATTGGGTAAGTCCCGACAGAAGAGCTATTATGATGCAAAGCATCATCAAATCAGCTTTGAACCTGGAGAGCATGTGTATCTCTGAGTCACACCTATAAAAAGGAGTCAAGAGATTTCAGACCAGAGGAAAACTGGCACCCAGATATATTGTTCTGTTCCCAGTTATGTCCGGAGTTGGTACAATTGCTTATCAGTTGGAACTGCCACCGGAATTGTCAAAAGTGCACAATGTGTTCCATGTCTCACAACTATGAAGGTGTATCTCGCCACCCAAGAAAAGGACCGATCTGGTCGAGATAGAGCTTGCTAAGGATTTAACTTATGAGGAGAGACCGTTCAGAATATTGGATGAAACAGAAAGATTCACTCATAGTAATGTCATAAAAAATTTATAAAGTTCAGTGGAGCATCACACCGAGGAAGAAGTAACTTGGGAAAGAGAGGAATTTTTAAGGGCATCCTATCCAGAATCGTTTTCCCGAGCAACCGAATCTCGAGGACGAGATTCATCCTTAGTGGGGGAGGTTTGTGACAACCTGGTTTTTGCCTTCTCTCTTTTCTGGATTTCTTTGCCTTTGGTTTTGAAGTTGGAGTTTTTGAATAACTCACTTGGACTTAAACACTTGGGCATGTCCTTGATTTTCACCCAAGTGCCCCATCTCTCTCATAATCATCATTTCCTCTCTAAAAAATCCAAAAATGGTGCAATGAATATTTTTCATAAATGAAAATTATTCTTTTTCTTCTCTAAATGAAAAATATTCTTTTTCTTCTCTGAAATTCATTTGAGCCACATATGCTCGAAAGCAACCCTCATTTTTCTTGCTCCCAAAAATTTGAGAAACTTCCCAAATATTCTTTGAACCTTGGCACACCTCCTTGTGCAAAAAATATTTCATACTTATTTGGAACATTTTTGCTACATAAAATCATTTCTGTTCTGCCCTCAAAATACAGTTTCTACAGCAAGTATATTATTCCTTGATCCAATGAGGCTGATTTTTCTTGAGCTTCATTACCTAACTAAGAAAACCATAACCCTAGGAGATTAGCCCTATACTTCTTCTAGAACTAATGCAAACACAGTGCCAAAGTTTCTGATCAGAAACTTGCTCTTTAGCTCTTGTTAAATCTGGCCGACCTAACAGTGTGCCATCTCCTCACTTAGAGCAAACACTGCACGAACAACACATTGGACATGGTTTGGCATCGCCTGAAAATTGTTTTGATGGAGCTAGCGTGGTGACCGCGTGACGACACGGGCCCTGGCACGGGTTGGACGCGCTCTGCATTGTGCATGTGCTTCTGTTCAATGCATCCTCGTCTCAGCGCTCGCCGCCGACTACCGCACCACGCCACCAGCTTCATCTCTTCACGCTTGACCCCTCCCCGGTGCTTGTCTATGCCGGAGCCGCCGCAGCGAGCACGGGCATGGCGCGGCCAAAGCCACAGTGAGCCCATGGCACTGTCTTCGTCCACGCCTGTGTTCCTGTGCTCGTCGGCAAGCTCCACAGTCTTCGCGTGATCACTGAGCCCTCTCCACCCCTCCCTGGCACTCCTCGTCAGCGTGCCCGGCTTCCAGAGAGCTCCAGCAGAGCCGAGACCCCCACCCCCTCCGCCTATATATACCACGCCCTTGGCCTCTTCGAGCTCACTCATCCAATCTGCCCATCCACCACAAGTAGTAGAGGAGCCACAACCCGGCTGGGCAGCCCTCTGGCCGCCGTTTGCAGCCGGAGCTCACCGGCAATACCCTCTCCTGCTCCCCACCCATCCTCTACCCCTTGAGCTCCATCTCCTTCTCTGGCGACTCCCTGGAAGTCCGTTGGTGCCTGCTGACCCTGTTGGAGCCCCTGGAACCGCCACCCTCTGCCATCTTCTTCATCTCCGGCGAGACCCGACCACAGCTGCCGCTTGGAAGGATGATTCTGAGCTGCTTTGGACACCTCTCAACGAGCCACGAGTACAGGCAGGTGCGCCGTGACCCCCTCTAGCTTTCTATCCCGCTTAGAGCAGCCGATGAGCCCTCCTCGCCGGCGTGAGATCCGGCGTTGCACTGCCACCCCTCTGTTTCCCTCTCTCTCTCTCTCTCTCTCTCTCCACACCTGACAGGTGGGGCCCACTATCAGCCTCTCCCTCACACCCGAAGCGGTACGAGTGGAGGCATATTCGCATAATATGCTTTCGATGTCACCCCCTGGAATTCTTTTATTTGAATTTAATTCAAATATTTTGACCAGAAACTTTGACCAGCCATAACTTTTAAATCATAAATCCAAATGAACTGATTCTTTTTGCATCGTGTTTGTATTGAAAAGTTCTAGCAGCACGCCAAATTGGAGATTTTTCTCTGCTGTATAGAATTTCAGGTGAATTTAAGAATGATGCTTGATATTTTCTTTTGCTGTTTTTAAATGTTTTGAGAGGGAGAAGCTTGTCTTGAAGAGATAACCAGGAGGAGTGTGAACCTCCTCTTCAGTAAGGCAAGCCACACCAACATTTGCATGGTGTCATTTCAATATTTATGATTTTTCCAACTTGAATATGAGTTATTTCTAGCATTTAATTATTTAAATGAATATTGCTCATGCCAGTAACTTTGTCATGGTTGAAATGCTTAGTTTACAGTAGTGTTTGAATTCATGGACTGAGGCTGTAGAAGTAGTTTGATTGTGTGATTATGATTTGGTTATGTTTGGTATTATTTTTTATATGTGAGTTATTGACATTAATATGTTAATGGCATAACTAAAATGTTGAGTGTTAAAAACCAGTGAAGTTAAGTGATGACTAGTGCAAGTACAAAACTTTAATGATGTTGATATGCTTACTTAAAGTGATATGTGATGCATGTCGAATAGTTGCATGTTCATGGCATATTGTGACTCGAGTTATTTTCATTTTAAACCTGATGTTAATTCAACTTGAACATAATGTTGATCAAGTTATGGTGCATTTATGGGAGGTTTTTATTCGGTGTGTTGTCATGCCTCTGGTGGTACCTCCAATGAGGGAAGGTTATGGGCGTGCGGTACCATGGCCTGGTAAGCAGACATAAACTTGTATGCCCATTGTTGATATGGTACCTTGTCACCATTTGGGACCGTTTAAGTTATGCCACTTCGGTGGATGTTGATGTCTTTGGTAGACACGGGGTCACCCATGACTTAGCCCATAAGGGAGTTGGTCGGAGTGGCCAAGAGAGTGTCATGGCAATGGGAGGGTTCTATCGGAATGCCGTTGGTCCACCCAAATGGGAGTGCGAGGCCATGGGTTCCGTGATGTGGGTACAATGTGCTAACCTCTGCATAGTGTTTATTAAATCTATCGATAGCCGCGTCCTCAGTTACGGACATAGCTTGTGAGTAAGTCACACCATGAATCAACATGATTAAGTAATCTTGCACACTAAATTTTTATGCTTGGCACTGATTGCATGATGAGGTTTGTGTGACCATGAAGATGGTTGGTTTCATCGGAACCAAAGTGCTAGTTCGTTTATGATTCGGAAGTGACCACCATATAATGATGTTGGTTACGAGGTAACCCGTTTGGTAAGAGAGTCCGATGGACTCGGTGCACAAGTTTGTTTCACTGCATCAGTAGTATGTTATTGGATTGCATTTAAATTGATTGTCATGATATTGTTTGCCATTATGATTAAGCTTGTTGTGAGCTTGCAAGTACATTCAATGTACTAACCTGGTGTGTCATGCCAGATTTCAGGAAAGTCTTACCTGATCAAAGTGCTTCCCGAGTCTAGATCGTGTCCACATCGGTGTCCCTGTGCTATGGGGTTCCGCTTCATCGCCGTTCCCCTGCCGCATAGTTATCGTGATCGAGGCCCCTTCACATTTAGTAAATAATGTACATATTGTTCAGCTGCACCGTGTGTGCCGCTTGGCCTCGCTACTTGATGTAATATCGAACCTATGTTTCCGCTAGTATCAATAAAGCGGCTGTTTTCTGTACCAAGTTGTTGTGTGTTGCCAGAAGACTTGATCTCTGGGCTGGCAATGCAAGGTAAACCGGTTGCTCTGACCCAGGGTGCCACACTTAAGTACTTGTTCTACTTGAGTTTTATCCACGGAAGCATGCTAACTGATAATCTTAAGATCACTAACAGTTCTACTCATATAGTCACCCAGGCAGTCAAGCATATAAGCATTACGTTTCAATTGTCTACTAGCATAAGCATTGAATTTTTCTTGTTTAACAAGAAAATTATCAAACTCATCCAAGCATTGACTAGCAGACTTATTATGAGGAATATCACCTTCATCAAATCTCTATAGAGAATTTACCTCTACTACCTATGTCGGGTTATCAAGACCATGTATTTCTTCAATAGGCGGTAAATTATTAACATCTTTAGCTTTAATACACTTTTCTTTCATAGATTTCTTTGCCTCTTGCACATCTTCAGGACTGAGAAATAAAATACCTCTTTTCTTCGGAGTTGGCTTAGGAGTTGGTTTATGGAGGTGGATGCACAAGCAGTACTCCCGCTTAGTACAAGTGAAGGATAGCAAGAGCCTGGGAAGCGAGCAACTAGAGAGCGACAACAGTCATAAACATGCATTGAGATTAACCAACAATGCAAGCATGAGTAGGATATAAATCACCATGCTCATAAATATCGTGGATTCTATGTTGATTTTGTTTCAACTACATGCGTGAACATGTGCCAAGTCAAACCACTCGAATCATTCAAAGGAGGATACCATCCTATCATACTGCATCACAACCATTTTAAAAGCATGTTGGCATGCAAGGTAAACCATTGTAAACTCCTAGCTAATTAAGCATGGCATGAGTAACTATAATCTCTAGTTGTCATTGCAAACATGTTCCATTCATAATGGGCAGATTCAGGAATGATGAACTAATCATATGTCAGGACCCCAATCCTATGTCGCACCTATCTAGCATGGAACACATCATATCACATTGCGGCCTTACCTGGCCCAAGACCGTTTGCGCCTTTTGGCTCACATGTATGATAGTGTCGCTAGCATCCATATTACAGAGAACCCAGGCTGACATGACTAGTCGTAAAACCAAGGTGGAACTAACTTAGAGGGACATGCATACATGACCCGGCAACACATGTGTCGATCAGCAGCGAGTGAAACCGGGCTGTAGCAAGGCTAGCCAAACTCCGGTAAGCACCGCGTGACATTTCCCCAAAGGGACAAACACAGGAGCAAAGAAGTACGAATGTCGATCATCCCATGTGTTCTGGAGCAGTAGCAAGCTACTATGGCTCAGTGGAAGCACTAGGAGACATTTCCCCATAAGAGAGGCTACCAAGAATAGACAACTAGGTGTCGGATCCCACACACAGCGATACATGTTACACGTACGCATAACAAGCAAGTATGTGTTGTACAACATGGCATCACAACATAACTCGACAACTCATATAGATAAAGGCCTAGAAGAGCCACATAGCATTTATTACAAAAAGGGGTCACATGAAAAAGGGTGAGAATCCTGACGATCATCATCCCAGGGGTATAACATCATAGATGAGGTAACAAGCTAAATGTCAAAGTCGACGTGGAACTACAAGTGAGACTGAAGTCTTCTCTGCAAAAACATAAATTAAGCAAATGTGAGTACAAATGTACCCAGCAAGACTTACATCAAAACTAGCTACATATGCACCAGTATCAACAAAGGGGTGGTGGAGTTTAACTGCAGCAAGCCAGCTTTGACTTAGTGGCTATCCTGTACTACAACTGCTGGTAACTCTTTTGAGGTGGCGCACACAAGTCCACATATTCACCATATCAATACACCACTATGGATCCGCTCCCGTCTCCCTATGAGAAGGCCATCCATAGCCCTCACGCTTATCTTGCGCATTTTGGGGTATCCACTTTCAGTTTTCTATGAACAATGTAAGCGTTCCATGTAGGCTATTTCCGTGGACGTGGCTATTCGAATAGATCATATTACCCTACAGGGGCGTGCTTTTTCACACACGCTCTCGGCACTTACCACCATGTACATGTCATGTATCTCGGTAACCTTCAAGCGGAAGCCTGGCGAGGGTGTCGGCCACGACCTGACTAACCACACAAGACTCTAGTCTAGGTTTATCGCCTATTCGGGTTCCATCCACTAGGAAGTCCGGCCGGGGTTTCCACTACAGCCCTAAACGATGTGTGTAGGGTTCCCAAGCCCACCAAACAGGTGCCACTTGGTACACAGGGCCACGGTGCCTAGTCTGTCCCAAGCCCACCTGTACCTGGTACCACTTGGTAGAATACTAACACAACCTACAAACATCATAATCTAGTTGCAACTCCTAGACAGAGATCAAGGTGATTAATAATCGAGAGGGGTCAAGTTACCGGAACCCAATGTGTGGTAGTAACTGCCTTGGATCACCAACACGGGACTTAGCTCCTAAGGACGGTTTCAATGAGACAACCCACCATGTACTCCTACATGGCCTCTCATCACTACCTTTACCAAAATTGTGTTTACACACTTAGCTCTCAACAGTAGGACATGTTCATCACCATTCCAATCCATCCCAGATGAATCAGACCCGACACAACACTAAGAATAGCAGGCATAACAAGCAAGCATGAATGAGTAGGCACATCATGGCTCAAACAACTCCTACTCATGCTAATTGGTTTTTACAATTTACTGTGGCAAAGACAGGTCATGCAGAGGAATTGGTTCAACTACCGCAACATGTAATAGTTGATTCATTGTTGTCCAAATGCAATAAAAAAGAGCAGGAGCGAGAGAGTGGGATAGTATCGAAATGCTCAAAGGGGGTTTGCTTTCCTGGCACTTCTGAAGATAGTATAGCTCTTCATCGGTGTCAACGATCACAATGTCAGAATAACGTCCATTGAGAGGGAACAACACCGGCAAACAGAGAAGGAACACAATCAATGTAATGCAATAATATGATGCTTTAATGTGACATGGCAATATGTTCTGATTAGAGATAATGCAGATAGCAACGGAAGGGTTTGAGTTGATTTGAACCAAAGATTCAAATTCAAACTCAGCATATAAATTTACAAAGTACATTTAGTTGTTTTGAACTAAACAACAAGATTAATTTGTTTTGGCACGCATGAAACCAGTACCATTGGATAGGTTGAATTTTTTTGATCATTTTTTATATATAAATATTTTCCATGTGAGCTATGGTTGATTTACTATGAATTTTTAAAGTTTAAATAATTTTCTGGATTTTTCTTGTGATGAAGAAATAAACAAAATAGATTAAATGATTTATTGCGTCAGGATGACCTCATGCTGAAGTCAGCAAGTCAACGGGGTGGACTAGGTCAAACCTGACTAGTGGGCCCCGCATGTTAGTGTGTTAACTAATTACACAGAATGTTCGTGCTAATTTAATCCTAATTAAAAGTGTCAGTGGCATGGGCCCACATGTCAGTGACCCAGGGGGGTTATTAGGTTAGTTTTAGCTGGTGTTTTTCCGGAGCTAACACGCTGGTGAGCTGCTGTGGCGGCGGGGTTTCTAGGTAATTGCCCACAGAGCATGATTCATGACTCAGTTGGGTTCTATAGTGAGTTGGAGCTCGTGTGCATCCAACAGTGGCAGGGGGACGACGCGAGGTGGACGGAGTTGAGCACGACGTCGACCTCGGTATCGGCCGGAGCTCGGGTGGGTGCGGGGTTAGCGCTGCGGCTTGCAAGCGAGTTAGCTGTCACGCTATAGTTGATCTACGGGACGTGGCGAGTGCAACAGACGCACACCGGGGACCACTTGGTCACCGGGGCTTCGTCGGCGACCAACCCGTGTGGCAGTGGCTACTTTGAGCAAGGGGGCGATGACTGCGGTGATCAAACGGAGGCGGGGTTAGGGGGAAATGACCAAGGGCTCACCACGGTCAAGAAGAGATGCTCGACAAGCTCGAGGAGGCCGAATGGCGATGAATTTGATGGCGGCGATCCACGACACCGAAGAGGAAGATGACGCCAAGGGAATCTCTTGCGTGGGCTCGCAGAGAGCTCGAGGGCAAGGAGGCGGAGCCATTGGGCACGACGGCTGGGTGAGGGAGGCACAGTGGCTATGCGGGCAATAGGTGGTGGCGACGGGGGCGCTCGGGTTTGGGAGAGAGGTCGAGGGAGAGGACGAACAGAGGGGGAGAGGAGTGGATGGACCAGTGGGGTCGGGGGGTTGCATGTCCTGTCCAGGGCCGTCCAGGGCGAAGAGGAGGCAGCCAGGCAGGGTGGTGGTGGCCGGTGCATGGCGACCACGCACCTCGGTCTTTCTGGCAGAGGAGGAAGAAGATACGGGAGCCCTTGGTGGACTCAGCCGCTGCTACAGGAGCAGGCCAGGTAAGTGGCCCAAGTGGGTTTTCTGTCTTTTTCTATTTTTTGTCTTTGTTTTCTAGATTTAGTAAAAACAATAAATTGTTTAATATAATCTTGAAATAAATTATGGGCACTGTTAGAATTATTTCCAACAACCCTCAACCTTTTTTCAGAATTATTTGGGCATTATAATTATTTATAGCAGTTAAATGCCCAAATTCAAATACTTTATGAATTAATTCAAAAATCCAAAGTGACCTGGAAAAAATGTGCACCATTTTTGGCAGAGGATCTGGACCAATTCAAAAATGATAAAATTTTGTGAAGGGCATTTTGGGTTCATTGAAAAGATATAAATTTGAATCTAGTATTTCAGAGGGGTGCTAGCGTTTGATCAGTCCCCATTTCAATTTTCAGATAAATTTATACATGATGCATGGATGCTTATGCAACTATCTACAATCAAATTCTAGGGTTGTGACAACTATTGCAGAGGAGAACACCGCCCCCATTCTATGTAGATATCAACGTTGACGAGTAGCTTGCTACTTAGGTGGCACCCTCGAGCCTGTGAAGGGCCTTGTACATAGCCAGGCTTCACCACGCCTTATTTCTTTCCAGTTGTCTATACTTAGACAAGTTAGCTTCTGCATGTGCTTATATGCTTGTATGACTTTGGTGACCCCTACCTATATGCATATTTTATGTATGGCTCTCCGGAGCCTATTAAATAAATACTTTGACTCATCCATTTTTTTTGTGATGCCATGTTGTATTTGCACATATTGAGCATATTGTGTGTATGATTCTGAAATGATTGGTATGTGCGGGATCCGACATACTAGTTGTTTATTCTTGGTAGCCTCTCTTCACTACAAAAAAATACACTTCCGTGATGATACGTGTTTATCGCAGTAGGTCACGTTTTCTGTCATGCATGTAGATCCATGACATGACAAAATCAAGATAGTCATACATGTGTTGTCGTAGAAGTGTTCCATGGCCATACCAACATTATCATCACGGAAGTGTCCACTTCCATGATGATAAATGGCGTGTCATGGAAGTTCTTTCGTCAAGGGTAACCAACACGTGACATCCATCGAACGGGCACCGTTAAGCTACCAGGTTCCGGTTTGGATCTGATAACTCATTAACAGCCCGGAGCAATAGGGATTTTCCACGTGTAAAATTGTCATTCGTTAGTGGATCCACGTGCCGGCCCAGTGTTGGGATAGTTGTCATCCAGCGAATGGACGGGACACGCCTATGATACGTCGACACGTGGCTCAGCCCAGCATTGGCCCATTTAGGTAAAAAGGATGGCCCGTTTGACCTGGTCCGAAGGTAACGGCCAGTCCACTTAAAGCCTGTTAGCGGCATGTTCGCATATAGCCCATTTACAGCTCGCTAACTCACGACCCATTATGGGCTATCCGAATTAGGCACAGTAGTGTCATCCGGGCCGTCCAATATTATTCCAGCCCGTTGTAACTTCTAGCCCATGTATGGCCCATGACGTCTTTTGGCGCATATGAGGCCCTTTGTAACTATTGGCCCATTATCGGCACATGGTAAAACTGGCCCATAATGAACAGTGTATCGCTTTATACCCATTAATAGCCCATTATTCCATTGGGTCATTTCCAGCCCGTGTTATCTTTCGACATTCTCAGGGCCCATTTATTCTTGGGCTAATTTGCAGCATTCGATTACTTACGGTCCATTACTGGCATGTTCCGGTTGTGGGCTAAATTTAGCCCGTTGTTAAAGTAGGCCCGTTGGTGGCCCGTTAATCCGTTGGGCCATGTTCATAGCGTCATCAAATACGGCCGATTAATGATGACTTGTTATGGTCAGCCCATGAACGGATGATTCCAACTCTAGCCCATTTATGACCCATAATGTGGTCCGTTATTGGCCCATGTTTGGCCAATCGATCATACGGCCCGTAGAAGGCCCATTGATTCTATGGCCTGTAGAAGGCCCATTGTTTCTATTACCCATAGAAGGCCCATTGTTTCTACGGCCCGTAGGAGTCCCATGGTCACTACAGTAGATATGTAGCCCATGGTTATTATGGCTTAGTTTTAAAAAACAGATTCTTCCGGCCACTAGAAAGCCATGGAAAAAGAACTTCACTGACCACAAGAAAACAAATAAACAAGACAACAAGGAAATAAATAAGCAAGCAACTTACGCTAGGCTATCACGGCTATTACACATATTACATCCACTGGGCATCAAAGTTCACCACCAGTGCAAATATGGGGAACAAAGCAGCATATTACATACACTGGTTGTCAAGGTTGACGACCAGTGCAAATAAACGCCGCAGCAAAACAAGTTCAACACTGAAAGTACTTCACAAGAGCTCAAGAAATAATATCCTAGGTATCCACCATGTTGGCAAGACACTTAGCAAGCTTATTAGCTTTCTCTTGTTTGGCGCTTAAATCCTCCTGCGCTTGTTGTTGCACTAGAAAGTATGCATCTGAATTCTGCAGGGACTTCCCCAACCCTTCGGCTTCCTGTCGTAGCACATCTAATCAATGTCTTTCAACTTGAAGTTGATACTCAAGAAGCCAAACTGATTCAGGAAGCTAGTTCGAAGAGCTGGTGCCAGCAGTAGTGGCCAGTAACTCGAATACTACATGAAGATAGGACTTTGGGGTTCTCTAACTGGCTTCAAGATAGTTTTGATCAGCTTTCTTGGAGACCGAGGGAGTCCTGGATAAGGGGGTATCCGGACAGCCGGACTATATACTTTGGCGGGACTGTTGGACCGTGAAGATACAAGACTCAAGACTTCGTCCCGTGTCCGGATGGGACTCTCCTTTGCGTGCAAGACAAGCTTGGCGATCCGGATGTTGGACCTCCTTCTTTGTAACCGACTCTGTATAACCCTAGCCCCCTACGGTGTCTATATAAACCGGAGTGTTTAGTCCATAGGACAACAACAATCAGAATCATAGGCTAGCTTCTAGGGTTTAGCCTCTACGATCTCGTGGTAGATCTACTCTTGTAATACTCATATCATAAAGATAGTTCAAGCAGGAAGTAGGGTATTACCTCCATCGAGAGGGCCCGAACCTGGGAAAAACATCGTGTCCCCTGCCTCCTATTACCATTAGCCTTAGACACACAGTTCGGGACCCCCTACCCGAGATCCGCCGGTTTTGACACCGACATTGGTGCTTTCATTGAGTGTTGCTCTGTGTCGTCTGTCAGGACCCCAACTCAATGCCACATCGATCTAGCATGTAACACCTCATATCACTTTGCGGCCTCACGCACGGTATTCCCACGGGTGTCGTCTTACCTTTGCCCGGGACCGTTTGCGCCTTTTGGCACACGTATATGATAGTGTTGCTAGCATCCATATGATAAGGAGCCCGGGCTGACATGGCTAGTCGTAAACCCAAAGTGGCACAAACTTACAGGGACAGGCATCCATGACCCAGCATCGAACATGTCGGTCATCAGCGAGTGAATCCAGGCTGTAGCACTGGGCTAGCAGGACTACGGTGAACTGGGCTGTAGCGGGCTAACAGGACTCCGGTATTCATCGCGTGACATTTCCCCGAGGGGACAGACACAGGAACGAAGAAGGACACATGCCGGCCAGCCTAAGTGTTCCGGAGCAGTAGCAAGCTACCATGGCTCAGTGGAAACACTAGGAGACATTTCTCGGTAAGAGAGGCTATTAAGGATAAACAACTAGATAGTCAGATCCCACACATACCAAGCATTTCAATAGCATACACACAATATGCTCGATATGTGCAAATACAACATGGCATCACAACATGACTCTACAACTCAAGTATTTATTCAATAGGCTCCGAGGAGCGAGATATGACAAACATGGGTCTCATAACCCAACATTCAGAGCATACAAGTCAAAGCACAAGCGGAAGCTTAACTTGTCTGAGTACAGACAACTATAAATGAAAAAGGCTGAAAAGCCTGACTATCTACCAGATCCTACCGAGGGCACAAGATCGTAGCTAAGGTAACAAGCTAAACGTCTATGTCCAAGCGGAACTACTAATGCGACTGAAGTCGCTCTGCAAAAACATAAAATAGGCAAACGTGAGTACAAATGTACCCAGCAAGACTTACATCAGAACTATCTACATATGCATCATTATCAACAAAGGGATGGTGGGGTTTAACTGCAGCAAGCCAGCTTCGACTCAGTGGCTATCCTGAACTACGACTGCAATGTAACTCTTTGAGGTGGTGCACACGAGTCCACATATTCACCAACGAATACACCACTATGGATCCGCTCCCGTCTCCCTACGAGAACGCTTATCTTGCGTATTTTAGAGTATCCACTTTCACTTGTCTATGAACTGTATAGGCAACCCAGAAGTCCTTTACCGCGGACACGGCTATTCGAATAGATAATGTTAACCCTGCAGGGGTGTACTTCTTCACACACACTCTCGCCACTTACCACCATGTACACGTCGTGTATCTCGGCAACCTTCAAGCGGAAGCCTGGCGAGGGAGTCGGCCACGACCTGACTAACCACACAAGTCTCTCGTCCAGGTTTATCGCCTATTCAGGTTCCATCCGCATGGAGATCCGGCCGGGGTGCCACTCACGGCCCCAAACGATGTGTGCAGGGTTCCCAAGCCCACCATCCGGGTGCCACTTGGTACACCGGGCCACTGTGCCTAGTCTGTCCCAAGCCCACCTGTACCGGGTGCCACTTGGTAGACTATTAACACTACCTACAAACACCAGAAACTAGTTGCAACTCCTGGACAGAGATCAAGTTGATTAATAAGTCGAGAGAGCTTGGAGCGCCCGGAGCCCAATGTGTGGTAGTAACTGTTCATGGATCACAAACACAGAACTCAGTTCCTGAGGACGGTTTCAATGAGACAACCCACCATGTACTCCTACATGGCCTCTCACCGCTACCTTTACCAAATCGTGTTCACACACTTAGCTCACACACAGTAAGACATGTTCACACACCTCCAATTCATCCCTGATGAATCAGACCTGACTCAACTCTAAGCAGTAGCAGGCATGACAAACAAGCATGAATGAGTAATCACATTAGGGCTCAAACAACTCCTACTGATGCTAGTGGGTTTCATCTATTTACTGTGGCAATGACAGGTCATGCAGAGGAAAGGGGTTCAACTACCGCAGCATGTAACAGTTGAATCGCCGTTGTCCTAATGCAGTAAAAGAGAGCAGGAGCGAGAGAGTGGGATTGTATCGGAATGAACAAGGAGGTTTTGCTTGCCTGGCACTTCTGAAGATATTATAGCTCTTCATTGGTGTTGTCGAACTCATCGTCGGGATACGCCTACCGAGAGGGGACAAGCACCGACAATAGAGAAGAACACAATCAATGCAAATGCGACAACTTGATGCATGATCATGACATGGAAATATGCTATGATTTGTACTAATGCATCTAGCAACAATTAAAATGAAGTCCATATGAACCAAGGGTTCATATGCAAACTCCATAAGGGGTATTTAAAATGCCATTATCATGTTTTCACTTATACAGGGGGTATAAGTTGGTTGAACATGCATAAAAGTAGCATAAATGGATAGATTGGATTTTTCTAATAATTTTTCATATATAAAACTTTTCATTTGGAGTTGCGGTTGAATTACCATGAATTTTTGAAGTTTAAATCATTTTCTGGATTTTCCTGGATTATTTAGAATTAAACAAAATCCAGTAAATGATTTAACGCGTCAGCACAACGTCAGCATGATGTAAGAGAGTCAACAGGGCACGGTCCAGGTCAAACTAACCTGTGGGGCCCGTGGGGTTAGTTTTTTTTTCTTTTTTGAGTATCTCCCGTGGGGTTAGTTTAGTCTAAACAGGAGCTTAGCAGGGTTAATTAGGCCGTGGGGCCCATTAGTCAGGAAAGAGGAGGGTAGTTAGCCCCGTCATTAGTGCTAATGACTATGCCACGTCGGCTTCATCGGAGTTAGGCCGCTGGCGAGGTGCCGCGACGGCGGAGGGCTGCGGGTTTCGCCCTCCAGTGACCAAACGGCGCGCGGAGAGGCTCTGTGGGTTCCAGGCGCTCGCGCACATCCAACAGTGCAAGAGGTGCGACCTGAAGTGGTCGGAAATAGCGCCGGCGGTGAGGTATGCGGCGGCCGGAGCTTGGGCATCAGCGGGTTAGGCGCTACAGCGCGTCTCAGATTGAGCTGGTGTGGTCTGCGGCCTCCTAGGAAGGCACTGAGCACGCCTATGTTCTCACGTGCGATGTGTGGTTGCTCTAGCCACGGTGGTGAAGATGGCCGGTGGCGGGAGCTCTCAGGCGCGTTGGCTATCGGGGGTCAGAGGAGGTTATTGACTATGGGATTAGGGGGAAAACGACTGGGGGCTCACAGCGATGACGAGGGGATGCTCGACGAGGTCGAGGACGGTCAGGAGCCGACGAATTTTACAGAGATGGCTGGCAGTCCTGAGGTTGAAGAAGGCATCGTTGGCGGTGTTGCGGTGAAACCTGGATTGCGTGGCTCGTCGAGGAGATGCTTCGCGCCCTTGAGGAGCTATTGGTCACGGTGGTTGGGCTAGGGGATGGCCGTGGCTGAGGCTGTGCTCGTTGGCGTGCAGCGGGGTGTTCAAGCGCGCTGTAGAGAGAGAGCAGAGGCGGGGAAAGGGCGAGGGAGTGGGAGAGAGGGACCGGGGTGGCGCGTGGCGTCATCCAGACGCGTCGGGGAGGCCAGCAGGGAGGAGGAGGTGGAAGCAGGACGTGGAGCTCGGTTGGGCGCGCGTCGACATGGCATCGTCCTCCTGGCAGAAGCTAGGAGATGACTGGCAGGGTAGGTTGGTGGGCTGGGCCAACTGGGCCAGCTCCAGGTAAGCCTAGGTGGATTTTCTCTCTCTTGTTTTTCTATTTCCTTCTGTTTTCAGTTTTTGCTATTTGTTTTGATTTAGTAATAATACCAAACCATTTCGTAAAATGCTGGAAACAATTATGGGTGCTTTCTGAATTATTTCAGTGACGCTTAACAATTTCCAACATTTTTGGAGCATCTAAAATATATATATAGCATTTAAAGGCCCCAATTCAAATACAATATGAGTTAATTTAAAAAAAATCCAGAATGGCCTAAAAATATGTGCATCATTTTTGGCAGAGGTTTTCACCTTTATCAAAAATAATGAACTTTTCTAAAGGGCATTCTGGGTTCATTGAAAATATTTTTATTTTGATCCTAGTTGGATTTTATTTAGTGCTAGGGTTTGTCATCCCCATTTCAAGTTTAAATGAAATTTAGACATGATGCAGCAACCAAGCTAGCCCAAGTGCATAGCAAAGCTAGGGATGTGACAACTCACCCCTACTAAACAAGAATCTCTTCCCGAGATTCAAGCGTAGGGCAAGATGGAAGGGGGAACGCAAACTAACACAATCTTCGGGATGCAGATGTGCTTCTCAGGGATGTTGATTCATTACAACACCTTTATCTCGACGTCTTGCTTTGAGAACTTCATCCAACATGACAACGGGAGGAAAGGGAGAATTTTAGGAGAATCGATCTTCTGGAGGTTCCAGCAACTTAGGATCATCTCAATGATCACAAGATCAACTCACGGAATGAGACGTAGAAACATCTCTAGGGCTGAGAGGCAAGACATGCATCAGGAGGGATGGAAGAAACAATTTGACGAGGGTTTCAAAGTAGCAAGGAAACCATTACTATGATCCCATAACAGGGCACCTTGGGAGAGGTGACTCGTAGAAATATTCCCTTAAGTGGCAAAAAGAATTACCTTTGATTCAAAGATCATTGAAACTCTTTATACCAGCTTAAGGCAAATCACAATCGATCATTTGGAGGAGTTCGGTAGAATGACATACTCGGACTATAATGGATGATGTGGACTACCTTGTTGAAGACAACGCAAGGAATGATTTTGCTTGCGCATGCTCTGAAGAACTTGAGCATTTCCATATTCATCAAGGTTTTACCAACATCCAAGCCGAGGATGCTGGCGACACATCATACTACCATGATGAATAGTGGTGGACAATGCATATGCAAAGGAAGATAACACTTTCTCAGATTTCACCTTAGCGAGGCCAAGGAAAGAAAATCTGGATGATCGACCGAGAGACATTTAGCACTCCTCTTCTAATGTTCTCCTTGATGTGCTAGCGTAACCCATTCATTGAAATGGTTTGATATCTAGAACATCAAGTAACAGGTCGGACTTCGGGAGCTCGAGAATCCATAAAGAATAACTACGGAGATAAGTCTTGCGAAATCCTTATGGGGAGGAGGCCAACTTCCTCACACAAGATAATACAACAATAGGCCTTCCGGCTGGGTGTGTTGGCCACGACATCCACTTCACCGGTTATCGAGTGACCAATATTATAGTTCTTGGGAAATGTTCCGACCATCATATCTACCTGAGATTCAGATCTGGTTGGTGTCAGAATATTCCAGACTCACCAAGTCTAGAAAGAAAAATTAAAGTTTGCAACACAAATCGACGAGATGACGTTGCAAGATTCTCGGGAAATGGACTATGGTAGTAAGCTCCAAAACATGAGCTGGTTCTGCTACAAACATGTGAACACGTTGTCCCAGACAAGCATGCCCACATGGTAGTCTTACAATAAAGCACTACCGAGTTCTGGTTGGGAACCATCAATGAGGATATCGAAGTTCTTTCATAAGTCCGGATTAGCTCTTATGAAGGAACTCCTTCTCCTTGAACAAATCAGTCAGTGGCTTGGTGTGCTAGGGAATTCGTATGGAACGGAGATGATCAGTCTAACAAACCACAGAATACTTCGCACGTGCATGACTAACTTGGGATGATTCCAGAGGAAGCAAAACAAACTTTCTCGAGTTCACGGCGGCAACTTGCATTAAATGCACATGAATTATAGGAAGTCACTTCTTGCATCCGGGAAATGCTTCATGCACGGGACATGAAGATAATGCTTATAAAAGTTTCCAATACTAGCTGGATGTTCAACACGAATCATGGAGAAGATAACAATGTTGCTAATGGGCTCAATAACAATTCATCCATGTTTCCATATAAGTGGAGTTCCACAATTATGTGAACAATGTGATAGCATTGGTCAGACCAAAGGATATAATGGTGTATGCTCGAGGAATCAACCACGAGTAAGACAATATTGTGAACATCATTGGTTCTGATTTGATTTGAGGATAGCCCATACTCAAATCAAAGATCGGTAAAGATGATAGGTTCATTAACTGATCACGAGGGTCAATCGATGAAGATACCATCTTTCTTCAACACGCATACAAGATATCCCATCAAATGAACTAAGTCAGACAAGGTTTTATCTTCCAACTCTCCAACTTGTTGTTTAGCTTAACCAACTAGCTCAGGGGTATCCAACACAGATTCTGGAGAAAGGGTGGTTTCGAAAACCAACTTGATCACGAGCTCAACATATCGGTCAGGTGACAACCTGGTAATACTTCCGAGAAGATATTCGGAAAATCACGAACCACCAATATGTTATTAAGCTCGATAACAATCTTGCCTTTCAGAGCAAGACGATATGATCAGATGATCGAGGATTTGACACAATCCAAACTCATTGATCAAGGAGTGCACCAGAAATAAGGACTAGGTAGCACGATCAATCTTAGGATGGAAACTTAATAACCAACACACTAAGAATGAAATTGTTGTCCATTAACTACCAAGCAACAAGGTTGCTAGGATCATTGATTTCATGCATCACGATTCACTTGTCGACGTTCCGGTTACAATAACACGGGGACCGAGGAATGAATAATGATGGCGAGAAGTATCACTGTATCAAGAATTCATAAGATGGTGTGCAATTCCTATGATATTCTTGATATAAAAGATGGTAATACTCCAATGTAGATCAGAACAAAAGCTAGAGTAGCATTTTGATCTACGGAATACAACTGCTTTAACCCAATCCTGGATATGGATGAGGTACTAGAGTTAGATTCTCCTGGTCATTCCAGAATAGAATGGCTTGACGAACCACAGAGTAATAGGCATGGATGAACACGACTGCACAACTACTCCTTACTATCAATTGATAGACGAAGGTCAGAATAAAATTAAAGAGGGACAACCCAAAAGAACATATGATTTTCTGAGTTGTGGATGCATAGATTAGTATGTCGAACCAAGTTTAACAGGTTTCTTCTGGATAACCCATGCAGAAAGGTAGAATTGGCAGAGTCACAATATAGAATCGAGAACTCATTGAGAGCCCTTTTGTTGTGATCTTTTGGTTCAAAGAACTTCTGCCATAAACAGCTCATGGTACTTGGAAGAAGGTAATACCACGAACCTCGAGGACTATTGCAAAGACTACTAATATCCTGAAGGGACTAGCAAACAATATCAACATGAAGTAAGTTGAGTGAATCCCGGGTTCAAAAACCCAGTAATAGAGTACCTACTACTAGGTGACATCATGGGATGCTTTCGAGAACGATGGCCAGAATCATCACACTGGAACACAAAACATGGCTAGATTACTAGGTGATTCTATAAGACACCTAGGGTCATAATACTAGCTGTAACATATACGACAAGGTAACGGAGTACCTCAACTCGACGTTTAGTGTGGTTAATCTGGCCTAAAGGAACATCGAGAATGGAAGGAAAGGATTTGCAAATGCATCAGACTATTTAGAAATTTGGAACCACTCGGATAGCATAACGGCTGTAAATGCTCAAAAAGAATTTCAGACATCATGTAAAATAGTGGCATAACCACTTAGCATCACAATATCAAGGTTTCGAGATCAACAGTTAACATAGGGAGGTGGTAGGAATCGAACTGAGGCTTAAATCTATCAATCCTATAATTCTACGGATTAGTAACACGCGATCCTGATAGAAAGCAGAGAAAGCCTAATTCCTTAACCCCGTAGGAAAGATAAGATAACTCGGATCAGAAGGCATAAGGTATAAGGAGTAAAAAGAGCCTCACGTTCCATCCCACAATCAATTCCCTTATATAACTAAAGAATTTCTAGACTCAACTTCGACCAGTTTGGCTTGGTAATCCTACAGGCAGTCAAGCTCTCATACCAAAGCTGTCAGGACCCTGACTCAATGCCACATCGGTCTAGCATGTAACACCTCATATCACTTTGCAGCCTCATACACGGTATTCCCACGGGTGTCGCCTTACCTTTGCCCGGGACCGTTTGCGCCTTTTGGCACACGTATATGATAGTGTCGCTAGCATCCATCTGATAAGGAGCCCGGGCTAACATGGCTAGTCGTAAACCCAAAGTGGCACAAACTTATAGGGACAGGCATCCATGACCCAGCATCGAACGTGTCGGTCATCGGCGAGTGGATCTAGGCTGTAACACTGGGCTAGTAGGACTCCGAAAAACCGGGCTGTAGCGGGCTAACAGGACTCCGATATTCATCGCGTGACATTTCCCCGAAGGGACAGACACAGGAACGAAGAAGGACACATGCCAGCCAGCCTAAGTGTTCCGGAGCAGTAGCAAGCTACCATGGCCCAGTGGAAGCACTAGGAGACATTTCCCGGTAAGAGAGGGTACTAAGGATAAACAACTAGATAGTCAGATCCCACACATACCAAGCATTTCAATAACATACACACAATATGCTCGATATGTGCAAATACAACATGGCATCACAACATGACTCTACAACTCAAGTATTTTATTCAATAGGCTCCGAGGAGCGAGATATTACAAACATGGGTCTCATGACCCAACATTCAGAGCATACAAGTCAAAGCACAAGCGGAAGCTTAACATGTCTGGGTACAGACATCTATAAATGAAAAAGGCTGAAAAGCCTGACTATCTACCAGATCCTGCCGAGGGCACAAGATCGTAACTGAGGTAACAAGCTAAACATCGAAGTCCACGTGAAACTACTAGTGAGACTGAAGTCTCTCTGCAAAAAATAAAATAGGAAAACGTGAGTACAAATGTACCCAGCAAGACTTACATCAGAACTAACTACATATGCATCATTATCAACAAAGGGGATGATGGGGTTTAACTGCAGCAAGCCAGCTTTGACTCGGTGGCTATCCTGAACTATGACTGCAAGTAACTCTTTTGAGGTGGCGCACACGAGTCCACATATTCACCATATCAATACACCACTATGGACCCGCCCCGTCTCCCTACGAGAACGCCATCCATAGCACTCACGCTTATCTTGCTCATTTTAGAGTATCCACTTTCACTTGTCTATGAACTGTACAGGCAACACAGAAGTCATTTACCGCGGACACGGCTATTCGAATAGATAATGTTAACCCTGCAGGGGTGTACTTCTTCACACACGCTCTCGCCACTTCCTGCCATGTACACCTCGTGTATCTCGGCAACCTTCAAGCAGAAGCCTTGCGAGGGAGTCGGCCACGACCTGACTAACCACACAAGTCTCTCGTCCAGGTTTATCGCCTATTCGGGTTCCATCCGCAAGGAGATCCGGCCGGGGTGTCATTCACGGCCCCAAACAATGTGAGCAGGGTTCCCAAGCCCACCATCTGGGTGCCACTTGGTACACTGTGCCACTGTGCCTAGTCTATCCCAAGCCCACCTGTACCGGGTGCCACTTGGTAGACTACTAACACTACCTACAAACACCAGAAACTAGTTGCAAGTCCTGGACAGAGATCGAGTTGATTAATAAGTCGAGAGGGGCACTTAAGCATTCCAATGCGTGGTATTAACTGTTCATGGATCACAAACACAGAACTCAGTTCCTGAGGACGGCTGCAATGAGACAACCCACCATGTACTCCTACATGGCCTCTCTATAACGCCCAATATGCAATACTATCCTAAAGAGACTCGAAGGTCCCACCAAGGATAGAACGGTTTTGCAAGGTGGATATCATTACATCAACACTACATAATAGATGGAGATACATCCAAAAGGCATACAATGCCACACGAATACAACATCATCTTACATAAGAGCACCATCCGACTACGGATGAATCACAAACAGAAACTCAAACGACATCCACCCTAATAGCCCAGGCTGCCGACCTGGAACCTATCCCCTGATCGAAGAAGAAGCAGAGAAGAACTCCAAAACAAGCAAATATCGCCCTCGTGTCATGATCATCGTAAAACCTGTACCTGCAACTGTTGTTGTAGTAATCTGTGAGCCACGAGGACTTAGCAATCCCATTACCATGGGTATCAAGACTAGCAAAGCTTAAAGGGTGAGGAAGGGGTAAGGTGGTGAGGTTGCAGCAACGACTAAGCATATATGGTGGCTAACATACGCAAATGAGAGCGAGAAGAGAAGCAAAGGAACGGTCGTGAAGCTAGCAATGATCAAGAGGTGATCCTGAACTCCTACTTATGTCGAACATAACACACAAACTGTGTTCACTTCCTGGACTCCGCCTAGAAGAGACCATCACGGCTACACACTCGGTTGATGCGTTTTAATTCGGATCTGGTGTCAAGTTATCTACAACCGGACATTAACAAATTCCCACCTGCCACATAACCGCGGGCACGGCTCTCCAAAGTTTAAACCCTGCAGGGGTGTCCCAACTTAGCCCATGATAAGTTCTCGCGATCAATGAAGGATATACCTTCTCCCAGGAAGACCCAATCAGTCTCGGAATCCTGGTTTACAAGACATTTCGACAATGGTAAAACAAGACCAGAAAAGCCGCACGATGCACCGACAATCCCGATAGGAGCTGCACATATCTCGTTCTCAGGGCAACACCGGATAAGTCAAGCTACGAGTAAAACCAGACCTCGAGTTTCCCTGAGGGGGCTCCGCAGGCTGCTCGGTTCGGACCAACACTTAGAGAAGCACTGGCCCGGGGGGGCTAAAATAAAGATGACCCTTGGTTTAATTACTCCCAAGGGAAAGGTAGGTGGTGGTGAGGCAAATGGTAAAACCAAGGTTGGGCCTTGCTGGAGGAGTTTTATTCAAAGCGAACTGTCAAGGGGGTCCCATAAATCACCCGACCGCGTAAGGAACGCAAAATCCGGGAACATAATACCGGTATGACAGAAACTAGGGCGGCAAGAGTGGAACAAAACACCAGGCATAAGGCTGAGCCTTCCACCCTTTACCAAGTATATAGATGCATTAATTAAATAAGAGATATTGTGATATCTCAACATAATCCTGTCCACCATGGAGCAATCTTCAACTTCACCTGCAACTAACAACGCTATAATAGGGGTTGAGCAAAGCGGTAACATAGTCAAGCAATGGTTTGCTAGGAAGGGTGTCAAAGGTTAGAGGTTCATGGCAATTTGGGGAGGCTTGAAGAACAAGTGATAGGAAGCGCAGCATAGCGATAGAATGGAGCAACTAGCATAGCAATGATAGTAGTGAGATCCAGGGTGATGGTCATCTTGCCTGAAATCCCGCAAGGAAGAAGAACGAGTCCATGAAGAAGATGAAGCCACGAAGACGAACCAAGCGTAGACGAACGAATTCTCATGATCGCAATGAAACGGGAACTATCGAGAAGAAGCACACAACATAGTAAACACACCACACATAAACAAGACATGATGCACAACAAGCATGATGCATGACAAAGCTAGATGAGGCTACTCATGGCAAGAGATGATGCAGACAAGAACAACACATCAAGGCAAGTTTAAATGAGGCCGGAAACAACATATAACAATTCCGGTAAGTCCTCATATGCAAATTTAGAAATTGGTCCAGATCTGAACAAACCTTATGTTCAAGTTGTTAAACAGCAAGTTAAGATGCACCAAGAGGATCTACACGAAATTCTAGTCAAGTTACATATAAAGTTCATTTAGTTCGGAGCTACGGCCTAGAAGATATGAGCAAAACAAGTTAAACATGGCGTTGATGCAAAAGGCACTCAAACATCAAGCAAACACCTCAAAACAAGGATGAAACATGATAATATGAAACTATATGCAAAATCAAGCAAGTTTCATATAGAGCACACTCAAAACGGAGCAACAGTTCAACACATACACTCTATACGAGGCATAACAACAATCTGTCCATAACAGCAGCTAGGCATATTTCAAGCACCAAAACAACATGCTACAGCATCTCAACGTAATAAAAAAGGCATGGGCATGAAGTACAGGTAAAGCATGACAAAACATGAACACTGAGCTATCTCCAGAAACAACTAGAACATGCTCAAAAGGACATGGAAAGATTGCAAATAATAACAGTTTCAGACTTAGCAGGAATAACATCAGGTTGCAATGTTTAGAGCTATCAAACAACATGTTACAGGAACTTAACATGGCAAACAAAGTCATGGCATGAATCTACTAATATCATATAACAGAAGTCCCTTAATGACCATGAGCCAAAAAGGAGCAGAAGATATGATGGCACCCATGTAAACATGGCAAGTTATATGACAGATTCATACATGGCAGGAACAACGATAAGTAGGCATATTGGTGAGCTTGAACCACTCACCACAGAGCAATACATGGCATGGCAAGGAAACCAATAGTAAGAAGACATGTTCATGAAGCTAAGCATGGCAAGAGCAAGTTCATAGGGTGCATGGATCACTAACAACAATCATGGCAACATTGAACTTAATGTTAACAGGCTGACAGCAACATTATTTAGCAAGTTTGGAGCAAGATAACAACATGTTATAGCAGGCTATAAATGCAACAAGGGGCATGAATGGATAGAGCAGGACATGTATAACAAATCATCCTTAGTTAACATCTCCAGATTATGCATAGAATGACTTGTGTCAGCAGGTTTACATAGCAACAAAATATAACAGAATCAGTCAGGAAAACAGCAACAGTAAGTACCCTACTTCACGAGCTCGATGCACTTAGTAAAAGAATCACAAAAATACATGGATGGCACCACTATGAATATGGCATGACATAGATCAAAACACATGTAGACATCAACTTCATAGGATGCACACATCAAACATGGCAAAAATGACAAAAGAGCATGTTCTGTTAACAGACATCAGATAACATTATATAGCACTCTTGCAACGATGATTCAGACATCAAGATGAACTCAAATGAACATGATGCAATGGAATGAAATGAAGTACTCGTTGAGGCGAACAATGTGACATATTATACGCATGAAACGGAGCATTATGTAGCAAGTTATGATGCGATGAACAAGGCATGAAAATGTCTAAATATTCGGGGACTTGGTCATTTTCTGGAAAAAAATGGACGAGCGCAAAATTACTAAACTGCGACCGGGGCGGCATCTAGTGGGCGCTCACCTAGCGGGCTTCAGCCCAGGAAGGAGGAGGAGGCAGGCCGGCTGGGCCGGGCGCTGCTGGGCCGGGGCACCGGGGCCCACGGGGTCGGCCGACGCGGGGACGTGGCCATCGTCTCCCTCCCGACGCAGGGACGAGGCTGGCGGCGCGGGAGGCGAGGGGAGCCGGCGGCGGGGTAAGGGATGGCTGAAGAAGTCCGGGATGGGGCGGATCTGGCGGATCCCGTCCGGATCCATCCATTCCCCGTGGCGGCGGTGGCAGAACTACTCCGGCGAGGTGCTTCAAGGCGGCGAGGTTCCTGGCGAGAGAGAGAGAGATCTGAGAGAAAGAGAGAGAGGCGAGAGGGAGAGGGGCAACAGGGAGGCGCGACCTGGCGGCGGAGTTGGCATCGGCGGCGATGCGCTCCGGCGGCCAGACGAGGGGGCGCGGAGGAGGAGGCGGGGCGATGGCGGAGTGGAGCTCGGGCGCGGGGCGCTCGGGCAGGGAGCGGGAGGCTGGCGGCGATCTGGGCCCGCGCGGGCCCCGGATGGGCTCCGCGGGCCGGCGGCACGAGGACGGTGGCGGAGGACAAGTGGCGGCCGCTGATTCGACGGGGGAGGCGGCGCGGACATGTCTGGCGGGGTCCGGATGTGTCCGGCTGCGGGAGGAGGAAGAAGCTAGGGTTAGACCGGGATTTCGGGGAGGATCACATATATATAGGTAGAGGCAGCTAGGAGAGTCCAAATGGGGTGCGGGTTTTGTGCACACGATCGTGATCGAACGACCGAGAGCATGGAGGGGGTTAGGATGGGTTATGGGCCACTTTGAAGGGGTGTTGGGATGCAAGACAAAAGAGGCTTTTACGGTTACCCGGTTAACCATTGGAGTATCAAACAACCTCCAAATGGGCCCGAAACTTGACAGGCGGTCTACCGGTGCTGTACCAAGGCCTCTTGGAAAACCTCGGGCCATTCCGAGAAAGTGTAACACCCGCTCACAACCAGAGACAAAAGGGGGACGCCGGAGGACATAGGAGTGCCGGATTGCAAAACGGACAACAGGGAAAATGCTCGGATGCTTGAGACGAACATGTATGCAAAATGAGATACACATGATGACATGATAAAATGCAACACGCAAGCAAATGACATGGCAAAAACAGCGAATAACTGGCAGACACCTGGCGCATCGAATCCGGGGCGTTACAACTCTCCTCCACTAACAAGAGATCTCGTCCCGAAGTCTTAGGACCGAGACGGAAGGAAAAAAGGGATGAGGTAAAACAAGAACTCAAGAGAAGAAGCAAAGAATCGAGAGCACTCGAGAAAAAGAGAGGAACGACGAGAATCGAAAGCTCACGGAATCAGATAGACTATGAAACCGCTCCGGTTAGAACGAGATAAGAAACGAATAAGACTGAAAGGATTTAGGCAGCACTCCGGCTGAAAAATGGAAGGATTAGAACATGAACTAGAGAGGATGGAAAGATACTTGATGAAGACAAGACACAAAACCTCCGAAAAGAATTGAAAGAGTTGAATGAAAAGAACGGAGACGAAAATGACAACTTGTGTCACGAATGAAATAGAAAGCAACCTTCGAAGAAAAGATTGAACAGAGTTGTTGAGAAAACCAACAACGAAATAATAAGCTTGGTGTGTACTTATCCAAAAACAACTCAAAACTTGAGGTGAAATTACGCCACAACCAAATGCTTGGATATCTGGGAATAACGAAGAAATGCAAAACTCCACTTCAAAAGAATACGGAGAATTAATTGCACTTCGAGAGGCAAGAAGGAAAAAAGATACTTGAATTCCACCAACAAAATCTTGATGAATCTTGAAGAATGAATTAAATCATGAAGAACCACCATGAAGAACTCCGGTGACAAAAGGATGATGAGATAGAATGAAGGATGAAAGAATAAGATGAGCCTTGCGGTGATTTAGATGGAGCTTCGTGACGAGACAAGCGAGAAGGCTTGGAACTCCGGAAAAGAAAAGATGAAAACACTTGGAACTAGAATTTATTCCTCAAGAACAAACTCTAAGGAAGGGATTACTCACTTGGATGAAATAAGAATAAGATTTATTGTATGCTTATCCTTCATCAAATTAAATTGATGACAAGCAATGGATTTTTCATACTACTTATTCTTCTTGAAAAGGATTGAGAAGTGACATATCGCAAACTTGAGAAGGTCTTCATGCACCACTGGTAGGATTGAAAAGAACGAACGAATTAATTTGATAATCAAAGAAAAAAAGAATCTTGAACGAACCACCGTAAGAATTTGAAAATGACTGCTGAAAAGAGAATGAATCACCGGGAAGAATTTGAAGAATCAATATGCTAGAGGGGATTTAGATGCAAAAGAACAAAGAGATAATGAGCTGATTAAAGAACACTTGAATGAAGCACCGGGATGATTATAGAACGATAGCTAGAATGATGGCCTCTGGTGAAAAGAAATGGAAAAACAACTTCTAACATACTCCGGATGGGTGAAAAAGAATATCTAACAAACAGAATAATTCGCGAGGGTAACATGAAGTTAGAACCATGAATCTTCGAGAGAACGGACAAGATTTAGAGGAAAAGCTCTTCTTCGGTCTTCAAATGATGACGAGAAACACCACCAAAATTACTGAAATACACCGGGAGAATGAAAAGCGAAAAGGTTGAACCAACAATGAAAAGAGTTTGAAATCGATCTTGGAGAAGGCATGTGACTGATGAAATTCATTCTTACGTAACACTTGAAAAGAATTTGAGAATAAACCCGGGAGAATTAGAAGAGTCAGGTAAGATCCTGGGAAAAGACCTGTGGGTTAGGGCCCACTAAAAAGAAAAACACCGTTGAAAAGGATTGTTGCACAGATAGATGATGCACCGGAACACATGAAATATTTGAATGAGGTTACAACCTCGAATTAATTCAAACACAGACGAATCTCTTGAGATGTCTTGAGCACTCCAAAAAGATAAACTGGCGAGAGGCGAATGAGCAAGGGGAAAACTTTTGAGCCGAGGAAAAGAATATGATCAACACCGAAAAACTTGAATAGAGTCCACCGAAAAAGAAAAGAGATGAAGAATGATGAACGAGACGAAAATTCACCGGTTGAAATAATTTACGAAAGACTGAAGAGGTTCCGCACGAATGAAATTGATGGTCGAAACAGACTCAGACTCCGGGAAGAAGAGGGTGGGAGGGCGGGAAAACAAAGACGCTTGGAAGGGGGAACCGACGAATAACTTGAAGAGAAAACACCGGTTGAAAACGTTGAGGAAAGAAAGCAACGACTTCACACGAGTAGGATGGATACTCGATTACGGACTCCGATTCCGAGAAGAAGAAGGGAGGGCGGATGGGAAAAAGAAAAACAACTGAGGATTGAAATCAAAGATGAAAAGGCTCAAGTCAACTTGACGAGAAATGCACCGGATGAAAAGAGCTGAGAACCACCGATCGGAAAACCAACTGCGTGAACCTAAAGAAAAAATTTGAATGGGAAGAGGAGTAATACAAAACACCTACGTCAAGATTCCTCACCAGAGCGATGAAGGGGCAGAGGAATAAAAAGAATTTCTACTCTCCGATATAACTAGACTCCGAAATAGTTTTCTTCTAGACTCAACAACGGCCAAACTACACGATCAATCAAGGGGGGCTCCTAAGGTCGGTCGAGGCTCTGATACCAACTTATCATGCCCAATATGCAATACTATCCTAAAGAGACTCGAAGGTCCCACCAAGGATAGAACCGCATATTGAAACGCTTTTGCAAGGTGGATATCATTACATCAACATTACATAATAGATAGGGATACATCCAAAAGGCATACAATGCCACACGAATACAACGTCATCTTACATAAGAGCACCATCCGACTATGGATGAATCACAAACAGAAACTCAAACGATATCCACCCTGCTAGCCCAGGCTACCGACCTGGAACCTATCCCCTGATCGAAGAAGAAGCAGAGAAGAACTCCAAAACAAGCAAGCATCACCCTCGCGTTATGATCATCGTAAAACCTGTACCTGCAACTGTTGTTGTAGTAATCTGTGAGCCACGAGGACTCAGCAATCCCATTACCATGGGTATCAAGACTAGCAAAGCTTAAAGGGTGAGGAACGGGTAAGGTGGTGAGGTTGCAGCAGCGACTAAGCAGATATGGTGGCTAACATACGCAAATGAGAGCGAGAAGAGAAGCAAAGGAACGGTCGTGAAGCTAGCAATGATCAAGAGGTGATCCTGAACTCATACTTACGTTGAACATAACACAGAAACCGTGTTCACTTTCCGGACTCCGCCGAGAAGAGACCATCACGGCTACACACTCGGTTGATGCATTTTAATTTGGATCTGGTGTCAAGTTATCTACAACCAGACATTAACAAATTCCCATTTGCCACATAACCCGGGCACGGCTCTCGAAAGTTTAAACCCTGCAGGGGTGTCCCAACTTAGCCCATGATAAGCTCTCGCGATCAATGAAGGATATACCTTCTCCCAGGAAGACCCGATCAGTCTCAGAATCCCGGTTTACAAGACATTTCGACAATGGTAAAACAATCCCTATAGGAGCTGCACATATCTCGTTCTCAGGGCAACACCGGATAAGTCAAGCTACGAGTAAAACCAGACCTGAGTTTCCCCGAGGGGGCCCCACAGGCTGCTTGGTTCGGACCAACACTTAGAGAAGCACTGGCCTAGGGGGGCTAAAATAAAGATGACCCTTGGGTTAATTACTCCCAAGGGAAAGGTAGGTGGTGGTGAGGCAAATGGTAAAACCAAGGTTGGGCCTTGCGGGAGGAGTTTTATTCAAAGCGAACTGTCAAGGGGGTCCCATAAATCACCCGACCGCGTAAGGAACGCAAAATCCGGGAACATAATACCGCTATGACGGAAACTAGGGCGGCAAGAGTGGAACAAAACACCAGGCATAAGGCCGAGCCTTCCATCCTTTACCAAGTATATAGATGCATTAATTAAATAAGAGATATTGTGATATCCCAACATAATCTTGTCCACCATGGAGCAATCTTCAACTTCACCTGCAACTAACAATGCTATAAGAGGGGATGAGCAAAGAGGTAACATAGCCAAGCAATGGTTTGCTAGGAAGGGTGTCAAAGGTTAGAGGTTCATGGCAATTTGGGGAGGCTTGAAGAACAAGTGATAGGAAGCGCATCATAGCGATAGAACGAAGCAACTAGCATAGCAATGATAGTAGTGAGATCCAGGGTGATGGTCATCTTGCCTGAAATCCCGCAAGGAAGAAGAACGAGTCCATGAAGAAGATGAAGCCACGAAGACGAACCAAGCGTAGACGAACGAATTCTCATGATCGCAACGAAACGGGAACTATCGAGAAGAAGCACACAACATAGTAAACACACCACACATAAACAAGACATGATGCACAACAAGCATGATGCATGACAAAGCTAGATGAGGCTACTCATGGCAAGAGATGATGCAGACAAGAACAACACATCAAGGCAAGTTTAAATGAGGCCGGAAACAACATATAACAATTCCGGTAAGTCCTGATATGCAAATTTAGAAATTGGTCCAGATCTGAACAAACCTTATGTTCAAGTTGTTAAACAGCAAGTTAAGATGCACCAAGAGGATCTACACGAAATTCTAGTCAAGTTACATATAAAGTTCATTTAGTTCGGAGCTACGGCCTAGAAGATATGAGCAAAACAAGTTAAACATGGCATTGATGCAAAAGGCACTCAAACATCAAGCAAACACCTGAAAACAAGGATGCAACATGATAATATGAAACTACATGCAAAATCAAGCAAGTTTCATATAGAGCACACTCAAAAAGGAGCAACGGTTCAACACATACACTCTATACGAGGCATAACAACAATCTGTCCATAACAGCAGCTGGGCATATTGCAAGCACCAAAACAACATGCTACAACATCTCAACGTAATAAAAAAGGCATGGGCATGAAGTACAGGTAAAGCATGACAAAACATGAACACTGAGCTATCTCCAGAAACAACTAGAACATGCTCAAAAGGACATGGAAAGATTGCAAAAAATAACAGTTTCAGACTTAGCAGGAATAACATCAGGTTGCAATGTTTAGAGCTATCAAACAACATGTTATAGGAACTTAACATGGCAAACAAAGTCATGGCATGAATCTACTAATAGCATATAACAAAAGTCCCTTAATGACCATGAGCCAAAAAGGAGCAGAAGATATGATGGCACCCATGTAAACATGGCAAGTTATATGACAGATTCATACATGGCAGGAACAACGATAAGTAGGCATATTGGTGAGCTTGAACCACTCACCACAGAGCAATACATGGCATGGAAAGGAAACCAACAGTAAGAAGACATGTTCATGAAGCTAAGCATGGCAAGAGCATGTTCATAGGGTGCATGGATCACTAACAACAATCATGGCAACATTGAACTTAATGTTAACAGGCTTTCAGCAACATTATTTAGCAAGTTTGGAGCAAGATAACAACATGTTACAGCAGGCTATAAATGCAACCAGGGGCATGAATGGATAGAGCAAGACATGTATAACAAATCATCCTTAGTGAACATCTCCAGATTATGCAAAGAATGACTTGTGGCAGCAGGTTTACATAGCAACAAAATATAACAGAATCAGTCAGGAAAACAGCAACAGAAAGTACCCTACTTCACGAGCTCGATGCACTCAGTACAAGAATAAAAAAAATACATGTATGGCACCACTGTGAAGATGGCTTGACATAGATCAAAACACATGTAGACATCAACCTCATAGGATGCACACATCAAACATGGAAAAAATGACAAAAGAGCATGTTCTGTTAACAGACAACAGATAACATTATATAGCACTCTTGCAATGATGATTCAGGCATCAAGACGAACTCAAATGAACATGATGCAATGAAATGAAATGAAGTACTCGTTGAGACGAACAATTTGACATATTATACACACGAAACGGAGCAGTATGCGGCAAGTTATGATGCGATGAACAGGGCATGAAAATGTCTAAATATTCGGGGACTTGGTCATTTTCTGGAGAAAAAAAATGGACGAGTGCAAAATAACTAAACTGTGACTGGGGCGGCATCTAGTGGGCGCTCACCTAGCGGGCTTCGGCCCGGGAAGGAGGAGGAGGCAGGCCGGCTGGGCCGGGGCACCGGGGCCCACGGGGTCGGCCAACGCGGGGACGTGGCCATCGTCTCCCTCCCGACGCAGGGACGAGGCTGGCGGCGCGGGAAGCGAGAAGAGCCGGCGGCGGGGTGAGGGATGGCCGAAGAAGTCCGGGATGGGGCGGATCCGGCAGATCCCGGCCGGATCCATCCATTCCCGATGGCGGTGGCGACAGAACGACTCCGGTGAGGTGCTCCAAGGTGGCGAGGTTCCTCGCGCAAGAGAGAGAGAGATCTGAGAGAGAGAGAGAAGCGAGAGGGAGAGGGGAAACGGGGAGGCGCGACCTGGCGGTGGAGTTGGCATCGGCGGCGACGCGCTCTGGCGGCCGGACGAGGGGGCGCGGAGGAGGAGGTGGGGCGATGGCGGAGTGGAGCTCGGGCGCGGGGCACTCGGGCAGGGAGCGGGCGGCGATCTGGGCCCGCGTGGGCCCCGGATGGGCTCCGTGGGCCAGTGGTGCGAGGACGACGGAGGAGGACACATGGCGGCTGCTGATTCGGCAGGGGAGGCGGCGCGGAAATGTCCGGCGGGGTCCGGATGTGTCCGGCTGCGGGAGGAGGAAGAAGCTAGGGTTAGACCGGGATTTCCGGGAGGATCACACATATATAGGTAGAGGGAGCTAGGAGAGTCCAAATGGGGTGCAGTTTTCGCCCACACGATCATGATCTAACGACCGAAAGCATGGAGGGGGTTAGGATGGGTTATGGGCCACTTTGAGGGGGTGTTGGGCTGCAAGTCAAAAGAGGCTTTTACGGTTACCCGGTTAACCGTTGGAGTATCAAACAACCTCCAAATGGCACGAAACTTGACAGGCGGTCTACCGGTGCTATACCAAGGCCGCTTGGAAACCTCGGGCCATTCCGAGAAAGTGTAACACCCGCTCACAATGAGAGACAAAAGGGGGACACCGGAGGACATAGGAGTGCCGGATTGCAAAACGGACAACGGGGAAAATACTCGGATGCATGAGACGAACACGTATGCAAAATGAGATGCACATGATAATATGATAAAATGCAACACGCAAGCAAATGACATGGCAACAACGACGAATAACTGGCAGACACCTGGCGCATCGAATCCGGGGCGTTACACTCTCACCGCTACCTTTACCAAATCGTGTTCACACACTTAGCTCTCACACAGTAGGACATGTTCACAACATTCCAGTTCATCCCCGATGAATCATACCTGACTCAACTATAAGCAGTAGCAGGCATGACAACAAGCATGAATGAGTAGGCACATCAGGGCTCAAACAACTCCTATTCATGCTAGTGGGTTTCATCTGTTTACTGTGGCAATGACAGGTCATGCAGAGGAAAAGGGTTCAACTACCGTAGCATGTAACAGTTGAATCGTTGTTGTCCTAACGTAGTAAAAGAGAGCAGGAGCGAGAGAGTGGGATTGTATCAGAATGAACAAGGGGGTTTTGCTTGCCTGGCACTTCTGAAGATAGTACAGTTCTTCATTGGTGTCATCGAACTCATCGTCGGAACCACGTCTATCGAGAGGGGACAAACACCGGCAAACAAGGAAGAACACAATCAATGCAATGCACAATATGATGCATGATCATGACATGGTAATATGTTGTGGTTTGAGCTAATGCAACTAGCAGCAAGTTAAATGGAGTTGGTTTGAACCTTAGGTTCAAAATCAAACTCCAAATGCTATTATTCGAATGCCTTTATTTGTTTTTCCCAATTCAGCAACTATAAGTTGCTCTAACATGCATGAAACTAGTACAGATGGATAAATTGGATTTTTCTGGTCATTTTTCATATATAATTTATCTCATTTGGAGTTATGGTTGAATTTATATGAATTTTAGAAGTTTGGGGTATTTTCTGAAATTTATAAATCATTTCCTGATTTAATTTAACTCCAAAAATACTTTACTGCATCAGCATGATGCCTGTGTGATGTCAGCAAGTCAATAGGGTTGACCAGAGTCAAACCTGTCGCGTGGGACCCGTGTGTCAGCTGCACGGCGATTTAACAGAGCTTAATTAACCTAATTAATTAATTAGTCGGTTAATTAAACATTAGGGCCCACATGTCAGTGAAACAGTGGCTAATTAAGTTAGAGTAAACTAAACTAATTAACAGGGGGCTGGCCCCACCTATCATTGACCGACGGGAGGTCAAACCCATGGTCAACAGGGCCTAACCAGCCAGCGGTTCATCGCCGGTGGCAACAGGCACGGCGGAGGACTCGGGCTCGCTCCTCCGGCGTCCAAATGGACGGTGGAGAGCGGCTACGGAGAGCTGGAGCTCACCCGCGCCCGTTGCAGCAAGTAGCAGCAGCTAGCGCGGCCGGAGACGATGGCCTCGAGCTCGGCAGTGGCGACCGGAGCTCGGGCGTGCTCGGGTTCGGTGCTATGAGGCACGACAGGGGCGCGGAGGGGTGCTGTGAGCTCCTAGGGGCGTGGCAAACGTGGCAACGCCCTCGGTTTCGAGCCCGCGTTGCCGTGGCCACAACGACAGCGTGAAGAGGCGGCGGCGCGATTCGGTTGTCGGTGAAGTGGCGGCTATGGTAAGGAAAAGAGCACGGGAAAGAGGGGAAAAGAGGCAGGGGCTCACGGCGGTTCGAATAAAGAAGACGGCGAGCTCGGGGGCGGCCTGACGGCGACGTACGGACGACGGCGATCTCGGTCAACCCGAGGTTGAAGAAGACGGCGGTGCGGGCGTTCGGGGCGTCCGGCGACGCGTGGGTCGGTGGGGACGTCGAGGACGAAGCGGCGGAGCTTCTTGGCACAGAGAGAGGGCAAGGGAGGTACGGTGGTCAAGCGGGCGGCAGTGGCGAGCTGGGTGGCTCTCGGGCGGCTGCTGGAAAAGGGGCAGAGGAGGGGGGGAGAGTGCAGCGAGTGAGGGAGAGAAGAGAGGGGCTTCGAGGCGTCTCCAGGCGCGGGATTGGGTTGACGGAGAGCGCGACACGGCGAAGCAGGAGGTGGCTCGCACGTGGACGTGTGCGGCGACCACGCGCCTTCGTCCTCCTGGCAGGGGAGGAAGACGACAGGGAGGAGGCCAGTGGGCTGGGCTGGCCAACTTGGCCGGCCAGGTGGGCTTTGGTGGGTGAGGCCAGGTGAGTTTCTCCTTACTCTATTTTATTTCTATTTTCTATTTCTGACATTTGTTTTAATTTGGTTTTTGAACCAAACTAATTTTGTTGCTTCTCATAAATTTTGCAGGGACTAAAAAGATTATTCCAAATCCCCTCAACAAAAATCAGAATTATTGGAGCAATAAAGTATTTATAGTATTTATTTGCTCCAATTCAAAATAAAATATGTGTTAATTCAACAATCCAAAATGTCATGCAAAAATGTGCATCACCTCTGGTTGCTGTTTCCAGCATTTCCAAAAATGATGAACATTTTTTAAGGCCATTTGGGTTCACTGAAAAATATTTTAGTTAAACCTGGTGCATTCCTTTTTATGCTAGGGTTTGAACATCCCCCATTTCAAGTTCATTTCAAAAGTTAAACATGATGCTCACATGAAGGGCTAGCCTACTACATACCAGGACTAGGGATGTGACAACACGAGTCCTTATGGACGGTGGCAGTAGCCTGAACCTGCTTTACCAGGACAAAGTGTGCAAAATGGGCATTGATCCTTCAAGGATCAAGCCCACCAAAACCACCTTCAAAGGTGTAATTCCAGGAGTAGAGGCCCGTTGTACGGGCTCCATAACACTTGAAGTGGTCTTCGGATTCCCGGATAACTTCCTAAGTGAGGAGTTAATCTTTTATATCGTCCCTTTCCGTAGTGGCTATCATGCACTGCTCGGACGAACCGCATTCGCTCCATTCAATGCGGTACCACACTATGCATACCTCAAGGTAAAGATGCCAGGACCTCGCGGGGTTATAATAGTCAATGGAAACACATACCGCTCTCTCAGCATAGAAGAGCACACTGCGGCCCTCGTGGCAGAAGTACAAAGCAGCCTTCTCTGGCAGACCGCCAATTCGGCGACAACAACCCCGAGCTCCGTCAAGCGAGTCCGGAGTACTCTGCAACAGGATCGCTAGGTACGTCAAGAGCATGACTAGCAGTCCGGCCTCCGCCCTAGCCCCATCCAGGCAGCATTTGTGCCGCGCGTACACAATTACACACTTAAAATACCATGGGCATAGGCGGAGGTGCAACGGTGATGCGGTCCACAGTGCGGTTCAACCGCAACAAGACCTTCATACTTTAAATAACCTTTTTTCTCTTTTAGGACCCTACTTCCGGGCATCCCCTTCAGAGAACCAGATCATCGGGCTTATCAAAGGAGGGAAAACCAATGAGGCAAAAGGCTTTGCGCACACAGGGAATACACAGTTGGTATCTGTCAATGATCGTTATACCTGTTTTACATACCCACATGCGGCCCGCCCTTGGATAGGACATGTCAAATAGTCATATTTGCTTCTGCTTAAACGCATTAATTGTACACATACGCTTGGACGTATTAGTTAACATTGGGAAATAATATATAGCGTCAGCTTATTATTCCTATCTTCACATTTTCCCTAAAAATGTTTATTTAATATCGCATCCGTACACTTTGGTACGTTCAGTTTGCCAGGGGCTTCTTATGGTGCCCCATAATACGGCAAGATAAGTCCGAACACTTTCGACAGTGCGGCATCCCGAGCTTATAGCATTATATGCATCAGCTCTGAATCATGTCTTGGGTCAATAGTTGGGTTCGCCCGGCTCCCTTGTTTCGGTACCTTACGTTCCGCTATATCGGCTAAGGTAGCGCAGGGAGAACTACTGCGATTGTGTCCCGGTTCTTCCGGACGAGCACCTCAGTAGAAAAAGCCGAAAACTGACCGTCATCATGCGGCGAGAGCTGGTCGCAGTTCGAGAGGTCTTAAATCCCTAAAGATTTTCTCCGCATCAAGCGAGGAATCGGCCTTGTCCGATTTAGGCGTGTATAGCGCCCCAATTCGGTTTTCTGAATTCTAGGGGCTTCGCCGAAATTTAAAATTGTAGACTTCTATGGCTAAGTGAGATTTATAAAGCTGCATAGTCGATTGCCTTGTTCGCTGTGCCGAACACCTCCTTCAAGGACCAAAAATTTGGATTAAGAGTGTTTGGGTTTTCCATGAACACCCAAGTACTAGTTATGTGGCGGCAGAAGCCGACGACTAGCCTACTTTCAGAAATTTATAAATAGCCGCACAGAAGGTAATATTTTAAATCAACAAAGCGCCATATAGCGCAAACGAACTAGCTTTCATATTACAAAGACAACATGAGTACATTCACTCAAAGATCACGTCCTTGGTACATTCATCGGCCACGAGGCGAGCGCCTTTCATAACGCCATCATAATATTTCTTGGGGTAGCGGTGTGCCTTGCCCTCCGGCGGTCCATCCTTCACCAGCTTCTCTGCATCAAGCTTGGCCCAATGCATCTTCGCATGGGCAAAGGCCCGGCAGGCACCCTTAATATAAAGGGATTGCTTGATAACTTCGAGCCGCGGACAGGCATATACCATCCGCTTTATAAGGCTGAAGTAGCTGTCGGGCAAGGGCTCACCAGGCCACATCTGGACTATGAAGTCCTTCATGGCCACTTCGGCCGCCCTATGGAGCTCAACCAACTTCTTCAGTTGGTCACTCAGAGGCGTTGGGTGTTCGGCTCCAGCATACTGGGACCAGAACAACTTCTCCGTCGAGCTCCCCTCTTCAGCACGGTAGAACTCCGTGGCATCCGATATGCTACGTGGCAGATCTGCGAATGCCCCTGGAGAGTTCCGAGTTCGGGTAAGTAAAAGAAATGTCTCCTCCACATGCTTGCTTTCCATAATGAATGTTTTACCTGCCGCTATCTTCTTGGCCGCCTGGATTTCTTGCTGTGCCTTTTGGGCTTTGGCCCTGGCGTCTTTCGCGCTCTGAAGGGCCTTCGCAAGCTCAGACTCTTTCGTCTTGAAGTCATGCTCCAAGGACTCAAACTTCTTGCCGAACTCCTAGAACTCTTGTTGTACCTCGCCCACCCTAGCATCTTGCTTTTCACGCTCAATACGCTCCATGGCCGCCTTGTCTTCGTCCTCGGACAATGCTTTCTTCAGAGCCGCCACTTCGGTCATGGCCCCTATTAAAAATCATGATGCTTTTTGTTAGCATCACCAATTTTTCCCTCTATATGACACATGAACGCGGTATCACTTACCTTTTGTTCTCTTCGAGTTGCCTCTTCGTGAGGCCGAGCTCCTCTTCGGCCTGCTTCAGATCCCGTTTGAGTCCAGCGACCTCTACTATGGGGGCAGCAGCGGCAAGCAGCACCGCCTGCTTATTCACATAGACACATACTGTTAGATACCTATGGTTTAAAGTTGACCCTTGATTTGGCTTTTATTTCCGAACACCAAACAAAGTATCAGGGGCTACTGTCTATTGGGTGATAATTTCTCACACTTTTGATTACCTACCTCAAAGCTTGTCAGGAGGCTGGTGCAGGCTTCAGTCAATCCGCTTTTGGCGGACCGAACCTTCTGAATCACCGCACTCATAAGAGTACGGTGCTCTTCACCCATGGAAGCGTCGCGAAGCACTTCCAGCAAACTATCCGACGCCTCTGGTGCAACGGAGGTCATCGACGCGGCTAGCTCGCCCTCCCTAGCGAGGGGCTGTGCACCCGAATCCGAATCCTTTGGAGGTTCCAGTGCAGTGTCCGGCTGGGAGCCCAACTTGTTGCGGCTCTCGTCAGCATAATCCATGTGGATCTTACTCCCCATGTGCCCGGCATCTGGAATTTTGCCTTGGGGCGTCTCCAGAGCCGCCTCCCCCTGCTCTGGTACCCTTTGGGACCGCACCTCTATGTCATCCGCAGGACGAGGGGAGGTGGCCGTCGGGAGCGAATTCATTGCTGAATCGCTCAGAGACCCATCCGAAGAGGATACCTTGGGATGGGACCTGGCCGGACTGCTTATGCGTGTTCGGTGTTATAACAAACTATGAAGCTAAGTCGCACTAAAAGTATTGCAGAGTGCGGATACTTACGATCTCGCCAGGGGCTTGCCCCTGGGTAGCCACTCCTCCTCGCTATAGGCGGCAGTTGTGGAGTGGTCCGGAGGAAGGGTTCGTCCCTTCTTGGACCCTCCGGCCTCCCTAGAAAGGGTGGCCTTCCTCTTCTTCCCCCCCCCCCACCTCGTTTTCGGGGAGAGGGTTTTCTTCCTCCTCCTCCTCGTTGTCATTGGAGGAGTGCGCCTCGGTGTCTTCAGACAATGAGTCCTGCACCACGTTGCGCCGGGAACTTCTTCTGGTCCCCGTGGCCTTTTTCTTGGCCTTCTTCTCCAGCACCTCATAGGGTGCCGGAGCCAGCATCTCCGTCAAGAGTTCGTCTGCTGGGTCCTCAGGCAACAGAGTCGGACAGTCGATCCGCTCCGCCGTCGCCACATATTCCTATCAAAGTCACCACAGGGGCCTAAGTTTCTCCCACGAATATACTGAGGAAAGGCGCATCTTGCGAAATGTAGAATGCTTACCGCATTGGCCTAGCGCCTGGCGCTGAGTCCGCGATCCTCGGAGGTGGGGGGAGGAACTTCACTGGCCTTGAACAACACCTTCCAGGCGTCTTTGTGCATCGTGTAAAAGAGCTCTAGCAGTGTGTGGTGTTGGGTCGCATCGAACTCCCACAGGTGGAATGCCCGTCTCTGGCACGGGAGAATCCGGCGAAATAGCATGACCTGGACCACATTGACCAGCTTGATATTCTTGGTTATCATGTTTTTGACGCAGTTCTGGAGTCCGGTCAGCTCCGCAGATGCACCCCAAGCCAGGCCTTTCCTCTTCCAGGAAGTGAGCCGCACAGGGATGCCGGATCGGAATTCGGGGTCCGCCACCTAGTTAGCATCACGCGGCTCGGTGATGTAGAACCACCCCGATTGCCACCCCTTCATGGTCTTCGCGAAGGAGCCTTCAAGCCAGGTGACATTGGGCATCTTGGCCACCATGGTGCCATCGCACTCCGCCTGTTGTCCGACCACTATCTTTGGCTTTACGTTGAATATCTTTAACCACAGGCCAAAGTGGGGCATGATGCGGAGAAAGGCCTCGCACACGACGGTGAACGCCGAGATGTTGAGGATGAAGTTAGGGGCTAGATCGTGAAAATCCAGCTCGTAATAAAACGTGAGCCTGCAGACAAATGGGTGGAGAGGGAATCCCAGTCCGCGGACAAAGTGGGCGAGGAACACGACCCTCTCGTGGGGTCCTGGTGTCAGAATAATCTGCCCTGCATCCGGGAGCCGGTGCGTGATATCTGCGGCCAAGTATCCGGCCGCCCGGAGCTTCGTGATGTGCTCCTCCTTGACGGTTGAGGCCACCCACTTGCCTCCCACTCCGGACATGTTTGGCTGTGCGGATAAGGCGAGAACTAGGGCGCCGGATAAGGAATGGTGGCACACTGGCGAGAATGGATGAGCAAAGGAGGAAGAAGGCGTGGATCAAAATGAGAGATCCTTATCCCTTTATAGAGGTAGCAAAAACGGTGCGCCTCCCCGCTTGCCTGAGGAAATCTCTTATTTTCCAAGCGCCATGGTTGGGTTACCCATACCCATATTGATGAGGATCATGTGATAAGGGGACATGATCTCTGCTTCGACAAGACATGCTGAGGAAATCGCCTCGCTATATGTGCTATGGCTGGTTGTGGGAAAACGGTTCGAATAATGACTTGACCATGGTGTGATGTCACGTTATCTAAAGTTGTTAGCAGATTATATTTGTGGAATATTGTTATCTCTACGGTGGAATGTGGAAGTTATCTTACAGAGCCAGACACGATCCTTAATCTACTTTCGAGTATCCAGAGATGGAACCAGCCTTGCAATGTCGAAGACAATCTGCATGCCGGACACATCATCATTGAAGCCTGGTTCAGGGGCTACTGAGGGAGTCCTGGATAAGGGGGTATCCGGACAGTCGAACTATGTACTTTGGCCGAACTGTTGGATCGTTAAGATACAAGACTCAAGACTTCGTCCCGTGTCCGGATGGGACTCTCCTTTGCTTGGAAGACATGCTTGGTGATCCGGATGTTGGATCTCCTTCTTTGTAGCCGACTCTGTATAACCCTAGCCCCCTCCAGTGTCTATATAAACCGGAGGGTTTAGTCCGTAGGACAACAACAATCAGAATCATAGGCTAGCTTCTAGGGTTTGGCCTCTACGATCTCATGGTAGATCTACTCTTGTAATACTCATATCATCAAGATCAATCAAGCAGGAAGTAGGGTATTACCTCCATTGAGAGGGCCCGAACCTGGGTAAAACATCGTGTCCCCTGCCTCCTGTTACCATTAGCCTTAGACGCATAGTTCGGGACCCCCTACCCGAGATCCGCCGGTTTTGACACCGACAGACACCAATAGGGATGTCTCACTATCTTGAAACTTCTCTGCATTACTTCCTTTACCATATCATAACGGGGTACTCTTCTCCAATATTTTGTCCGCATTCTAAAAGAGAAACAAGCAGACACATCACTGGTTTACCATGTTGTATATGAAACTCATTTTGGTAAACCAGTTCAGTAGTAAGGTGGACAGGATCACATCATGAAATAAACATATATCTATGTAGTATGGTCACTATATGGTATATATCATTCTAGTTTATGTTGCCAAATCAAGATAGAGATAGTTCAAATCAGATCTGTTTAAGACAAAGCAGCATAGAAAAAATATAAGTGTGGGAAACTAGACAGCAATAACAACACTTGTAATGTGCATGGCATGAGAACATAATTGTTTATTCAATTGAAACTGAAATCAACATAGAGCCAGTTACAATAGCAAATGTGTTAAAGAAACAGGTTTAAAACATACCTTTTGCGCCAATGGAGTTTCAATTGCATCCTTCAAATTTGAAATTACTTGGTATGAGTAAATACAGTGATGCAAGAGCAGAGGAGTATGGACCATAGCTACGGAACCTAACCTGAGAACAATTCTTCTTCCGCTTCAAGCATTGACTTGGGGTTCTTTGCTTTGGGCACTACAGTTGCCTTGCTAACTACTTGTATTTGGGTGCTCTGTGGTGGAGATGGTGATGTGTCAACTGGAACCGGGGTTGGGGTTAGAAGGGTTGTAGCTGGTTCTCTATCCAACTGGGTAGGGGTTCAATATGCGTGAGTCTGGGTTATGTGTGGTGGGGCTGGCTCTTGGGTAAGTACAACCGTGGTTCTTTCTGCATCGACGGGTAACACAATCTTTTTTGAAGACCGTGTTTTTACTCCTATAGATACCCATCCAATTCAAATGGCTGATAAACAAGAAAAGTAATTGAATGTACAGACATTGTAAGATAGACATGTGCAATGGATAGTAGAGAAGAAAACAGGGCACAAAATAATTCACATGTATGTTGTCTAACCAAATAGGACGGCATGACATCATTTCACGTATAGGATGGCTAATTAAACAGGATAGCATGACACAATTTCACATATATGATGGCTAACTAAATAGGATAGATTGTCATACTTCAAAATATGATGACTATGTAAACAAGATGACATGATATAACTATACAATGTGTTTATTAAAGTGGTTGACATGCCATCGATGGAAATATGATGGCATGATATAATTCTCGGATAGAATGGCATAAATCAAAATAATGATGACTATGTAAACATGATGAGATGATATAACTATATTATGTCTTTAGAAAATGGGTTGGCATGCCATAATTCAGATACATGCTATCTATGTAAGCATCATGGCATGATATAATTCAAATATATGATTTATATACTAAGCAAGTGTGAAGAGTGCAATGATTTTTATGATGTGTCAACTAAGCACATGACATTCAGTATTGTGTATATGATGTAAAAACTAAGCATTGCAAGACAACATGTGCATGATATGAGTAATATAACCTTACCAAGTTTGAGCATACAGCTCAGGGGGAAAATAGGACTGTTATCTGCCTCTGAATCCTCCTCTGAGGAGCTATCTGTAACCAGCAAGATATCTGCTTCAGCAGGTAGCATTGTCTGCTCTGAAGACCTGCTTTTCACTCCAGATTTTTCCATCACCAATTCAAATGGCTAATGCATAAGAAGAGCAGTTGAATATACAAACATTGTCGACAAATGGAATGAGTAATACTAAAAAAGGATGGCATGATATAATTCATATATATGGCGCTTGGCTAAACAAGATGGCATTGCATAATTCACATACATAATGCCTTGTAATAAGATAGCATTGCATAATTCACATATATAATGTCTTGCAACAAGATGGAATTGCAAAATTCACATATATTGTAATTAGACACTAAACAGGTGGCATTCACACAAAGCATGTCTAAACTAAACAAATGACATGTAAATGCAAGACACCATATGCACGATATGCGCAATATAACCCTGCCAAGTTAGAGCATGCACCTGGGGGTTGAAAAGGACTGGTCATCTATCTCTGAATCCTCCTCTGAGGAGCTATCCGTAACCAGCAAGACATGTGCTTCGTCAAATAGCATTTTCTGCTCTGGAAACCTTGTTTTCACTCCAGATTTTTCCATGACCATATCGAATGGCTGATGCACAAGAAGAGTAATTGAATGTACTAATTTTTTTGACAAATTTAATACATAATTAAAAAGGATGGCATGATATAATTCACATACAATATGACTGGCTAACCAGGACGGCATTACAAAATTCACATATATGATGCCTAGCTAAATGTCACGACCGGATTTTCCGGGTAATAAATTTCCAGAAAAGACCGTCGTGCTCATCAGCCCCAGGATTTCTGTTAGCTGATGAGGCTCCAACTTGATACAGAAACTCCAAGCAAAAATACAAAATATGTAGTACAAGACCATTCTGGCCTGTGAGTACAACAAATGCTTTCTGGTGGTTGATGGCGGAAGCGGGTTGTGAAACGTCAGTGTCTATGGGACTCCATTTCCCACGGGAACAGCTGACCAGGCTAATTCCTATCTTCGCGAAGCTGCTATCTCCATTGCGTGGGTTTCGGGGCTGGCATCGCGTCGCTCCTCTCCGCGCAAGAAAATCTGACCAAGACAATAGCCAGGGACAAGCCAGTGAGTACTTTGAATGTACTCGCAAACATTATGAACACAGGTACAATATAACAATGATGTGCTAAAAATATTTTTATGCTCATGCCGTCAGTCACAAAATATATTAAATCTCGGATGCGTGCAAGCATGTTATTTATAAAATTGCAATGACATAGTAGTATAAAAATTATATGAAATAAATAACAAGCAATGCCACAGTCGGGCGTCTTAGCGACACCACACAAAGGGCTTTAAAAGGAATGCCACAGTCGGGCGTCTGAGCAAGACCACATAAAGGGCTTTAAAAGAAATGCCACAGTCGGGCGTCTGAGCGACACCACATAAAGGGCTTTAAAAGAAATGCCACAGTCGGGCGTCTGAGCGACACCACATAAAGGGCTTTAAAAGAAATGCCACAGTCGAGCGTCTGAGCGACACCACATAAAGGGCTTTAAAATAAACAAACATAGTGAATATCCCGGAGGTAGAACCATCCCAGAGATACTTGGTAATAACAATAATATCACGGGTTAGTCAACAATAATAATAATCATAGATATCACAAGTCTCGAGTAGTAATTCCATCTTCTGGTTAACAACTTCATCTCCGAAGACCGACACTAAGACCGACACTTGACCCATCCCAGACTGTAATCCTTAACCAAGGACACGGCTATTCGAATAGGTTTATTCTCTGCAGAGGGTGTACTCTTTACCCACGAGTAACGGATTTCTTTAGTCCACCGGGACTAATTCCGTCTACGGTCTTTTTGTTGAAAACACACCTAACTTGCACACACCAGCTTATCTCACACGTGTCTGGAATCACCCACGACACCCGTTAAGTAAACTCTAAGTGGGGAGGCTACAACCTCGCGTAGCATGGGATCAAATTTATATCGCGCGCTCTAAGGGGTGGCCTCCCCTCTCGGTCCCAACCGGAAACACCCATGCCCCCGGGCCAGGTGGCCTGCCTACCAGCTACAACCGGTATCTTCCACCATGGCCTCTCTATATGGTGTGTGCTAGAAAGAGGTTGACAACTTACTGAACCGTACTCTACTTGCTGTAGAGACGAGTGGTAGTACGAAACAAGTATGGGGGTTACTGGAACAAGACTCGATCTACGGTTGACTCAGGAGGTTCAAGTATTCCCTGCATGATTAGTATAACAAATATATTTCATCAAACAGAGTCACCACTCATATCACCTTACCATGCCATACCAGACAGAACCGTCCCGACGGAGACCGGCGACAAACTCATACCTAACCAAGGCAGGGGTTTTCCCGGTTTCCTGCCGGTATGCATGTAAACCTCATGAGGGTGATTATCATCACAAGTGTGTTCATTTCCAACAGCATGGAAATCAATAACATGCACCCATGCATATGATCATATCACATGAAATAACAAGTCCTTCGAAATGCGGTGGTGTTATAAATGCATCAATGATCACACCAAAAAATATTATGCCGGGATTCAGAATGCTTGCCTTCAATGTGTGGAAAGGCAGGGTGCTTTCCAAACTTTTGAAAGTTTTCTTCTCTTTCCCCAAAATCCTATTTGAAAATATATTTGAATTAACACATATTTCAAAAACAGAACCAAAAAGTTGTTTGAAATTTTTTCAAATAAGTCTTAAAATAAACTAGACCAAATTTTAGGAAGGTAGGAAAAAGAATCAACTCATTTGGAGTTATATTTAAAAAGTTATAGCCAGTCAAAGTTCTGGTCAAAATCTGTTTTTAAAAATTAAAACAGAAAAGAAAACGTTTTGAGGAGATTACGTTTTCGAAGCGGGGAAAACGTACTCCAATGGATTACGCCTTCACTTAAACACGTGGACGGCACGGGGTGTCACTGACAGTGGGCCCGCCTGGCCCACTGGTCATGTTTGACCAGTCGCCGCGCGTCGTCTCCCTCCTCTGCCCGAGCGGAGCGGGGCTCCGGCGATCGTCGCCGGTGGTTGGCAGCTCCTAGCGGGGCCCCGAGGGCGGGGATGGATCCGCACGGCTGGGGCGGTTGTCCCGGTGGTCGCAGGGTAGCTGAAGGTGTAGGGAGCTGCCGGCGGCGAGCTCCGCGGCGGAGGAACGCTTCGGTGGCAAAGTGATTAGTTGGCGGCGATGGCTCCCGATCAAAATTAAGTAGGGGGTTGGGTTCACAGGAGGATGAGGAAGTTCCTGGCGAAGAGAACGGAGAGGGAGAGGTGCTGGAGGTGCCGGATTGGCCAGGGTGGTGGCGGCGGCAGGAGTTGCCGGAGATGAGGATGGAGGCCTCCCCGGGCCGAATGCGAGGCAGGGGAGTGCCATGGGGGTAGCATGAGGTCGCATGCGTGCTTAGAGGGGCTCGGGGTGTCCATTTATAGCTCGCCGAGGTCGGTTCCGCGGCGGTGGATAAGGGCGGCCGGCGAACCGTCGTTCTGTAGCAGCAGGGCATCGTGGCGTGGCTGGGGATGACGGCAGGAGCTAGCGGACGAAAGGGCTCTGCTCCAGGGGCCAGGTGGCGAGCCGGGGCGGCTTGGGCGGCGCTGCACGGCGCAGGGCTGTCGGGCGGCGGCGGCGGCTAGTGCTTGGCCTGTCGGGCGCGGCGGGGCTGCTTGGCGCGTAGCTGAGGGAAGGGGAGTGCGTGGCGAGGTTCTGCAGAGCGGGCCAAAGCCGTGGGGGCCAGCGTGTCGGCTCGGGCGCGCGGCTGCAATACGCGCGCTCTGGGCGCGTCCAGTGCATGCACTGAGTGTGCTCGACGAAATGCCAGAGCATGCTAGAGGTCGCGGTTGAGGCTGGCAAATAACAGACCCAGGTTAGGAGCAACTGGAATCCTAGTGGACATGCTAGTATGATCCGAGGTGCAAGGTCACAATGCAAAGACAAAAACATGTCAAAACTGGCCATGCACACCAGGTGTTTGACAAAATGCCAAGGGCACTTAGGCATTTCTTGGAGTGGCCAAAATCTCCAGATCAGTGTCTCTGTGGATGAAAGAGAGAGTGGTGATGTTAGTTGGCCAAAAACAGAAACTTGTTAGTGCAAGTTTTGCAAAACTACATTTCTGGACAGGAAATAAATAGCATTATTTCATGAACCAAAAATGATCTAAATGGTGCATGCTCCTGGACTTAAGGGTTTAACATGGGGGACTACAAGTAGGATAAATAATTAAGGGTATAGGAGCAACTAAAATGGTGGTTGCTGTACAAATCCTCAAGTTGGACCAGAATGGAAAAGAGGTTGATACACTCAATATTTTGAAAGAACAACCCTGGATTTTTGCACAAAGTGGAATAATAGGCTCCTACTGACCTCCCTTAATTTCGGTAGAAGTTTTAAAGAAATACTTAAATAGGTTGTAGTGCAAAATGCACTCTGGACCAGAGAAAAAAAATAGAGAGTAGGGCTCAAAATATTTCATGAATGAAATATATTTTTTCATAAAAGTGATTTAGAAGCATCACATGACATCTCCAAATTTTTGTGGAAATTTTAAGTGAGTCCATCAAATGGTTGTAGTTCAAATATGGCCATTTAACCTTGAAAAAGCTATTTTCAAGAAAGTAAAGATTAAGCAATTAAGTTAGTTAATTAGTTATACTGATAAAAGTAAAGTTTTTCTTGAGAGGTTAAACAAGTCCAATAACATATTTGAAAAGTTTTCTCTTTGGGAAAGACTCATCATAACAGGGAAGGAAATGATTTAAAAAAATCAAAATGGAGCTCAGAAATTCAAAGTTTTAAATCCTGGCAAAATTTTAATTTAATAAAACAAGGCCAAATTTTTGGGGTGTCACAATACTATCCCCCTTAAGAAAAATCTCGTCCTCGAGATTTGCTAAAAGTGGTGTTAAGAGAATATTTACGCAATAAAGACGTGGCTATAGTGAGAGGGCAATAAGTGGTGGAAAAACCACCGTGTGAAAACTGGTGCTGCGTGGAAAAGTCCACGGTTCGTGACAAAAACGGGTGATTACTACGCTGGATATAAATTTAGAATAACTTCTAAATTTAAATATACGCTGGTCGTACCCGAGAGCACAGTGCTCTCTCTGGCCGACAGGTGGACCCGGGGTCCACTGTCAGTCTCCTCTTCTTCTCCCTATGACCCTTTCTTCTTCCTCTCTCCCGCGCGCTTTCTCCACCGGCGACGCCTAGTGTGTAGGGCATCTAGGCCGTACCGTGGTAGTGCGCGGCGTGCTAGCTGCTGGTGCAGCGTGCACTCACCTCGCGGGCCAGTACGCTATCGGCACTGCTCGTGGATTCGACTCCGAACACCGGCGATCGGCGACGAGCGGCGTTGGTGGACTTCGCCCACCGTACACCGAGCTCGAGCTATAAAAACGGCCGGGGTGCCTCTCTCTTCCTCCTTACACCTGGCCTCACTTCTCCTCCTCCTTATTTTTCCGTTACTGCTTACAGAAGCTCGGTCGAGGCTCTAATGGCGGAGGCGATGCCGGACTGGTTTGTGATCCTGATATGCGGAGGGATGGCGACGCTGCTGGGGCTCTCTGTGCTCCTGTGCGCGATGATCTTCGACGAGTATCGCGATGCTGCGGCTCGGGTGTTGGCTCTCCGCGGTGGTGGTGATCATGAGGAGTAGATGGAGTGTGCCGGGTGCTAACTGTTGTTAGGGGGTGATTAGCTGGATGTAACACCATTGCAAAGTTTTGCAAACAGTGTATGTGTCCGAATGATTATGGTTGTGAGTCTGCTCGTGGTGCTGAGTGAAATTAAATAATCCACGTCGTGAGAAAGTGTAGATGTAGCAACTCAGGGAAAAGAAAATGTCACTCCAGGGTTTCGCGAGGGAAAAATAGTTAATTTAAAGGAGCATAAACCACAACAAAAACTACACACATTAGCAGAAGCCAAATTATTGACTTGCCGCACGAATTCAGGGTATCACGCATAAGTCACACACATAAATATACGCTGCATAGAACAAATACAGTAGTGATGTCTAAAATGAAAATGGTAACTGGGCGGGGTCCTGATAAAATGTCTCTGGTAAAGGAATACATTCTTCTTCAATTGGAGGCAGTGGATTGACCAGTCGATGTATGCGTCTCTCCGTGTCGGGTCTCAGTGGTCTGCCGATGGCAACCTGAGGATTTAAATATGCGAGGCTCTGGAGATAATCCATCACTCGCTGGTTTAAATGCTCTTGAGCAATGATGTACTGGATAAGGTTGGCCAGAACTGGGTCTCTCTCAATACGTCCACCGGGAAAAGATGTTACTTCTCCGGGTGCTGCACGGCTCGGAAAGTAATAATATCCTCGTTCGCGGGCATAGGGTACTGCGGATCGAAGACGAGCAATCGCTTCCTTCACAGCAGCTTCTATGACCAAGTGTGGGGTTGGCATAGATTTCCCTACGAAGGAAACTTCTATTGGATCTTGGTTGGGGTCTACAGGGGGAATGTGTACTGCTCCCCAATATTCCGAGGTGGATGGGGTGATCCTTGATTTGAGCAGCTCGTACTGGGGTGGCTGGGTAGAACCCATGGTACTGCGGGTAAAATCCCACAATATTTTGACAAAGCTACCTGGGGTTGCATCTGGGGTTCTTAGATGAATGCTGGGGTTCGGCATGACAGGAAAAAGTGCGAGTGTGGTGCACAAGGTGGGGGTTGCTGGGTAAGGTCACAAGGTGGCCTTTATATAGCAATGGAGCTGGATCATTCTTTACCGTGGTGAAAGGTAATAAATTTTCCAGCTTGGATCCAAAGGTCAGGTCAGTGTCAGAGATACACATATCTCATAAAGAGATGTGTTACTGTGGTTGTCGTCGGGCTGGTTTTGGTAGTTGTGCCTGGAAAAATACGCAGCTATGCGCTGACCAAACATGCAAGGCCACTATTAACACAGAGGCACAAAGACAGGCTGCGTTAATATACGCGGTCGCATGATTACAAAGCGAGGATACATTGAAACTTGGTACTACTCATACGGCTCAGTCTACCTCGTTTATGTCTAAACGTGCGTGCCTGGTGGATGTCGAGGCTTCTCCACGTGTCTCTCTGCCGGGATTAGTTGGAGATGGCGGAGGAACTGCAGGGTTGGGGTAGTGAGAATGACCATCGCGGGGATTGTTGGCCACAACCCCGTTGGAGTGTGCTCCCAAAAGGCGACGAAGCACTTCTGGGGTTATCGCAGCACCTTGGCTGATGGCTGGGGCAGATCTCGGGGTCTCGATCGGTTGTCCAAACAGCACGACTGGGTTGTCGGTGTTGGGCTCGTTTTCTTCTCTCGCCGGGGCTCGACGAACCAGCTCTCCACGAGCTGCGATTAGATCAATGGTTATCTGGTCGAACAGTGACTCTAGTGCACTTACATAGCGCACTAGGTGCAACAATGCGGGGTCCGTCTCGTGATCTCCATTAGCAACTTGGGGTGGTCTACCATATCCTTCACGTCTGGGGAAGTAGTGGAACGAGCGACAGTTAACTCTGGGCGACAAGTGCCTGAGATGAACTATAGCCTCTCGAGCGGCTAGCTGGATGGCTTGTGGCTCAAAGGAAGTTGTTCTTCCGGTGAACCGGTAGGGGCCCTCGGGTGCTAGACTCCTACCGTAAATGTGCACAGTGGCCCAGAATTGACGGTCTTCACCGCTCATGGGTCCTTGATACACAACATATTCTGGTGGCTCCTCTAACGCGTAGGCACGACGGGTGAGGTTTGCGAGGATGGTCACAAAACCTCCAAGGTTGGTTGCTGTGGTTTCGTTGTGCACTATAGGTCCAGGCATTGTGGCTCGGTTTGGGGTAGCGGTTGTGCTGTGCTGGTTGGGTGCTAGCGCGCCCTTTTTTATAGGAAAAGGGAGCGGAGTCTTCCTTCGCACGCTTGTGAGAAAGGACTATTTAGGGACCGGTCACTGGCACACGAGTGACAGGTTAGGTTGATAGGTTGGGCACCGACTGTAAAAAGGAGTTGGGTCACTGTGTGGCTATCTTGCACGAGAAGCTTGGCTGGGGTTTGGTTAAGGTCTGGTGGGTTGGTTTGCCTAAGTTTATTGACCTGGCTAAGATAGGATTAGCCAATGGTCAGCCTGGCTCTGATACCAAGCCTGTCATGACCGGGTTTTCCGGGTAATAAATTTCCAGAAAGGACCGTCGTGCTCATCAGCCCCAGGATTTCTGTTAGCTGATGAGGCTCCAACTTGATACAGAAACTCCAAGCAAAAATACAAAATATGTAGTACAAGACCATTCTGGCCTGTGAGTACAACAAATGCTTTCTGGTGGTTGATGGCGGAAGCGGGTTGTGAAACGTCAGTGTCTATGGGACTCCATTTCCCACGGGAACAGCTGACCAGGCTAATTCCTATCTTCGCGAAGCTGCTATCTCCATTGCGTGGGTTTCGGGGCTGGCATCGCGTCGCTCCTCTCCACGCAAGACAATCTGACCAAGACAATAGCCAGGGACAAGCCAGTGAGTACTTTGAATGTACTCGCAAACATTATGAACACAGGTACAATATAACAATGATGTGCTAAAAATATTTTTATGCTCATGCCGTCAGTCACAAAATATATTAAATCTCGGATGCGTGCAAGCATGTTATTTATAAAATTGCAATGACATAGTAGTATAAAAATTATATGAAATAAATAACAAGCAATGCCACAGTCGGGCGTCTTAGCGACACCACACAAAGGGCTTTAAAAGGAATGCCACAGTCGGGCGTCTGAGCGACACCACATAAAGGGCTTTAAAAGAAATGCCACAGTCGGGCGTCTGAGCGACACCACATAAAGGGCTTTCAAAGAAATGCCACAGTCGGGCGTCTGAGCGACACCACATAAAGGGCTTTAAAAGAAATGCCACAGTCGGGCGTCTGAGCGGCACCACATAAAGGGCTTTAAAAGAAATGCCACAGTCGGGCGTCTGAGCGACACCACATAAAGGGCTTTAAAATAAACAAACATAGTGAATATCCCGGAGGTAGAACCATCCCAGAGATACTTGGTAATAACAATAATATCACGGGTTAGTCAACAATAATAATAATCATAGATATCACAAGTCTCGAGTAGTAATTCCATCTTCTGGTTAACAGCTTCATCTCCGAAGACCGACACTAAGACCGACACTTGACCCATCCCAGACTGTAATCCTTAACCAAGGACACGGCTATTCGAATAGGTTTATTCTCTGCAGAGGGTGTACTCTTTACCCACGAGTAACGAATTTCTTTAGTCCACCGGGACTAATTCCGTCTACGGTCTTTTTGTTGAAAACACAACTAACTTGCACACACCAGCTTATCTCACACGTGTCTGGAATCACCCACGACACCCGTTAAGTAAACTCTAAGTGGGGAGGCTACAACCTCGCGTAGCATGGGATCAAATTTATATCGCGCGCTCTAAGGGGTGGCCTCCCCTCTCGGTCCCAACCGGAAACACCCATGCCCCCGGGCCAGGTGGCCTGCCTACCAGCTACAACCGGCATCTTCCACCATGGCCTCTCTATACGGTGTGTGCTAGAAAGAGGTTGACAACTTACTGAACCGTACTCTACTTGCTGTAGAGACGAGTGGTAGTACGAAACAAGTATGGGGGTTACTGGTACAAGACTCGATCTACGGTCGACTCAGGAGGTTCAAGTATTCCCTGCATGATTAGTATAACAAATATATTTCATCAAACAGAGTCACCACTCATATCACCTTACCATGCCATACCAGACAGAACCGTCCCGACGGAGACCGGCGACAAACTCATACCTAACCAAGGCAGGGGTTTTCCCGGTTTCCTGCCGGTATGAACCTCATGAGGGTGATTATCATCACAAGTGTGTTCATTTCCAACAGCATGGAAATCAATAACATGTACCCATGCATATGATCATATCACATGAAATAACAAGTCCTTCGAAATGCGGTGGTGTTATAAATGCATCAATGATCACACCAAAAAATATTATGCCGGGATTCAGAATGCTTGCCTTCAATGTGTGGAAAGGCAGGGTGCTTTCCAAACTTTTGAAAGTTTTCTTCTCTTTCCCCAAAATTCCATTTGAAAATATATTTGAATTAACACATATTTCAAAAACAGAACCAAAAAGTTGTTTGAAAAATTGTCAAATAAATCTTAAAATAAACTAGACCAAATTTGAGGAAGGTAGGAAAAAGAATCAACTCATTTGGAGTTATATTTAAAAAGTTATAGCCAGTCAAAGTTCTGGTCAAAATCTGTTTTTAAAAATTAAAACAGAAAAGAAAACGTTTTGAGGAGATTACGTTTTCGAAGCGGGGAAAACGTACTCCAATGGATTACGCCTTCACTTAAACACGTGGACGGCACGGGGTGTCACTGACAGTGGGCCCGCCTGGCCCACTGGTCATGTTTGACCAGTCGCCGCGCGTCGTCTCCCTCCTCTGCCCGAGCGGAGCGGGGCTCCGGCGATCGTCGCCGGCGGTTGGCGGCTCCTAGCGGGGCCCCGAGGGTGGGGATGGATCCGCACGGCTGGGGCGGTTCTCCCGGTGGTCGCAGGGTAGCTGGAGGTGTAGGGAGCTGCCGGCGGCGAGCTCCGTGGCGGAGGAACGCTTCGGTGGCAAAGTGATTAGTTGGCGGCGATGGCTCCCGATCAAAATTAAGTAGGGGGTTGGGTTCACCGGAGGATGAGGAAGTTCCTGGCGAAGAGAACGGAGAGGGAGAGGTGCTGGAGGTGCCGGATTGGCTAGGGTGGTGGCGGCGGCAGGAGTTGCCGGAGATGAGGATGGAGGCCTCCCCGGGCCGAATGCGAGGCAGGGGAGTGCCATGGGGGTAGCATGAGGTCGCGTGCGTGCTTAGAGGGGCTCGGGGTGTCCATTTATAGCTCGCCAAGGTCGGTTCCGCGGCGGTGGATAAGGGCGGCCGGTGAACCGTCGTTCTGTAGCAGCAGGGCATCGTGGCGTGGCTGGGGATGACGGCAGGAGCTAGCGGACGAAAGGGCTCTGCTCCAGGGGCCAGGTGGCGAGCCGGGGCGGCTTGGGCGGCGCTGCACGGCGCAGGGCTGTCGGGCGGCGGCGGCTAGCGCTTGGCCTGTCGGGCGCGGCGGGGCTGCTTGGCGCGTAGCTGAGGGAAGGGGAGTGCGTGGCGAGGTTCTGCAGAGCGGGCCAAAGCTGAGGGGGCCAGCGTGTCGGCTCGGGCGTGCGGCTGCAATACGCGCGCTCTGGGCGCGTCCAGTGCACGCACTGAGTGTGCTCGACGAAATGCCAGAGTATGCTAGAGGTCGCGGTTGAGGCTGGCAAATAACAGACCCATGTTAGGAGCAACTGGAATCCTAGTGGACATGCTAGTATGATCCGAGGTGCAAGGTCACAATGCAAAGACAAAAACATGTCAAAACTGGCCATGCACACCAGGTGTTTGACAAAATGCCAAGGGCACTTAGGCATATCTTGGAGTGGCCAAAATCTCCAGATCAGTGTCTCTGTGGATGAAAGAGAGAGTGGTGATGTTAGTTGGCCAAAAGCAGAAACTTGTTAGTGCAAGTTTTGCAAAACTACATTTCTGGACAGGAAATAAATAGCATTATTTCATGAACCAAAAATGATCTAAATGGTGCATGCTCCTGGACTTAAGGGTTTAACATGGGGGACTACAAGTAGGAGAAATAATTAAGGGTATAGGAGCAACTAAAATGGTGGTTGCTGTACAAATCCTCAAGTTGGACCAGAATGGAACAGAGGTTGATACACTCAATATTTTCAAAGAACAACCCTGGATTTTTGCACAAAGTGGAATAATAGGCTCCTACTGACCTCCCTTAATTTTGGTAGAAGTTTTAAATAAATACTTAAATAGGTTGTAGTGCAAAATGCACTCTGGACCAGAGAAAAAAAATAGAGAGTAGGGCTCAAAATATTTCATGAATGAAATATATTTTTTTCATAAAAGTGATTTAAAAGCATCACATGACATCTCCAAATTTTTGTGGAAATTTTAAGTGAGTCCATCAAATGGTTGTAGTTCAAATATGGCCATTTAACCTTGAAAAAGCTATTTTCAAGAAAGTAAAGATTAAGCAATTAAGTTAGTTAATTAGTTATACTGATAAAAGTAAAGTTTTTCTTGAGAGGTTAAACAAGTCCAATAACATATTTGAAAAGTTTTCTCTTTGGGAAAGACTCATCATAACAGGGAAGGAAATGATTTAAAAAAAATCAAAATGGAGCTCAGAAATTCAAAGTTTTAAATCCTGGCAAAATTTTAATTTAATAAAACAAGGCCAAATTTTTGGGGTGTCACACTAAACAGATGGCATTGCATGATTCACATATATGATATACAAACTAAACAGATGGCATTCGCACAATGCATGTCTAAGCTAAGAAGATGGCATATTTTATGTATAAAATAAGCAATGCAAGGCACCATATGCATGGTATAACCAACATCAGCATGCCAAGTTAGAGAAAAAGACCTCAGGGGGTAAATAGAAGTGGTCTGCTCCCTCTGAATCCCCCTCTAAACAATTATCTTCCTCTTGATTACAGTCTTGAATGGGGGGGGGGGTTGCTTTTGCGCCAACCATGGAGCAACGTCTGCATGAAATTTTGTTCCCATGCAAGGCTCGTCTCTTTTGCTCTACATGTTCAATACCATTTTGTACAATAATTGACATGCATAGGAATAAAACATAATGAGATTATGTAAGGAGTGCATGCAAAAATCCAGAGTGATGGTAGCAAACTATGGATAGACCCAAAACCAATTATATATAGCAGGCAGATAATAGCTTCAGTTAAAAAATACAGATAATGGCTCCTTTAATGTTTGTTTCCACCCAACATGAAACCCATAGTAGACACCCGAGATTAATCAGATAGTAAACATATAGTATTGATTGCTGTCGTAATATGTACCCCACAACCATTTATAAACTCAAGTTTGAGCATTAGTTTGGACCTGACTCGGAGTCTAATCGGTGAAAAGGACGATAAAGTAGCATGTCATCATATTAAGCGATGCATAACGTAAGCAAACATGAAAGAGTGCGACCTCTATTGCGGACCCGTGTTGTCCTCAAGGTCATCTGCTTAGTTGATGATGGTAACGCAGTTGTCATGGCTGCCAGCAGCGGGGAAAAAGATCTAAGCGTTGAAAGACAGTCTGGAAGGCGGATCCCTGCTATGGTGAACCCTTCCATCATTAGAGCAGCTGAGCTGGGGTGGACCGTAATGCAGCAGGAGCGAGACAAACCACACAAACTTTTCTTTGACACATATCTGTAACAGAAATAATTCTATAAGGGCTTGTTTGAATTGGAGGATTCTAACAATGCAGGGATAGGAAATACACATGAATATAATAGGAATGCACGTGCAAAATAGAGAATTTAGAAACACATGATTTTTGCCAATCTGGGTGTTTGGTTCACAAGAATTGGAAGATCATAGGATGCAAAGAACACATGGTGGGATTAAGTCAAACCACAAGAAAATGTACGGTTATAATGCTATTATGCTACTATCTCTTAGTCTTGTGCTTCATGAATAGGTATTTTAAAAGGAAGACAAGTGGATATTAAAAATTCCTACAGTTTTTGTTTCGAGGAGATACTAAAGGAACAAATACTACAGGTTTTCTTTGCTCCATTCCTTTGAATGAAATGCATGAATAGTGGTACCATGGGAAACTTTCCAATTCCTTTGTTTTTCCTTCACTTTTCCTTTCAAGCACTGGCGATTCCAGTAGGTAGGCTTGAACAGGGAAAAGCCTACACTAAAAAAATGTTTTTTCGCTACTTCTACTACTTTGGACCCAGGCCACTACCATACTACCTCAGCTCCCAGGCCCATCTACAAATGCACAGCTCAAACACGCATAAATAAATAATGATGTTGTTCAAGAGAGTACATCACAGATAGCTAAGTTGCCTAGTACCTCACTACTTTTCATAAAGTAGGAGAAACTAATTGTATTTCATGTTACTATTTGTGCTCAGTGCAAAATATATATAACATGTAGAGTAAAAACGCGATGCAACAAGTGTACAACCTCTTTGGCGAAGCCATGTTGATCTCAGCATGATTGGGTTGGTCGGTGAGGATACTCCAGCTGATTTGGCTATCAGAGGATGGAAGAAGATCTTAGGTGCCCGGAGATGGAGCCGGGGGTACTGCTCCACTGTGATGGAGGGTTTCATCATTGGAACATCTCTGGTGAGTTGTATGACGGTGAGGCTGAAGCAAGACAAGATAGACAATGTTAACCTGAGTGGAATTCTAATAGCATCTCCAATAGATGATGTAAAATACATAACCACAAAGTGATACATGTCAAATACATGAGCCACTCATCTCTAAACTTAACCGTCGAAACTGAATTTAACTGTCGAAACTGAATTTTTACTGCCGAAACTGAATTTTGTTGTCGAAACTGAAAGCACTAGTAGCAGAAAAGCAGTAGCAGCAGCAGCAGCTCCTGGAGCGGCAGCTCATGCGAGAGCCAGGGCAGCTAGTCGTGTAGCAGTATCTCGGGTAGCTGCTGCAGGGGCTTGAGCCAGAGCAGGATCTGCTGCTCGTGCAGCAACATCGTGAGCACGAGTAGGGCAGTAGCGCAAGCAAGAGCAAGAGCGAGAGTAGCTGCGCGAGCAAGAGCAAGAGCAGACCAGGTAGGGGATGGAGAGAAGAGGAGAGCAGCAGTGCGAGCAAGGGCCAGAGCAGTAGCAGCTCCTACTGATGTGGACGTTGCCGCCGAGGGAGCGACGCTGTGGAGGAACTGGTCGGTGCCGCCGCCATAGCTGGAGCCGCGCCATGTCAGCTCGGGACCAAGCGCTGGGGGTGTAGCTGGTTCTCTGTCCAACTGGGTAGGGGTACAATCTGTGTGAGTCTGGGTTATGTGTGGTGGGGCTGGCTCTTGGGCAACAACCGTGGTTCTATCTGCATCGACGAGTAGCGCAATCTTTTCTGAAGACCGTGTTCTTACTCCCATAGATACCCCTCCAATTCAAATGCCTGGTAAACAAGAAAAGTAATTGAATGTACATGCATTGTAAGATAGACATGTGCAATGGATAGTTGGGAAGAAAACATGGAATGAAATAATTCACATTTATGTTGTCTAACCAAACAGGATAACATGACATAATTTTACATATATGATGGCTAATGAAACATGATAGCATGACACAATTTCACATATATGATGGCTAACTAAATAGGATAGAATGTCATACTTCAAAATATGATGACTATGTAAACAAGATGACATAATATAACTATACGATGTGTCTACTAAAGTGGTTGACATGCCATAACACACAAACATGCCATCAATGGAAATATGATGGCATGTTTCAAGGCATGGTACTTGCAATTTGGATTTGTTGCACCTATTAAACTGTAGGGGGTTCCCTTACAGTCTTTCTGTCAAAAAATGGAAATATGATGGCATGATATAATTCACGGATAGAATGACATATTTCAAAATATGATGACTATGTAAACATGATGAGATGATATAACTATATTATGTCTTTAGAAAATGGGTTGGCATTCCATAACTCAGATACATGCTGTCGAGAACTTCTCCAAGGTTGCTAAGCCTCTAACTGAACTCCTCAAGAAAGATAAAAAGTTCGAGTGGACCCCAGAGTGCGAGTATAGTTTTTAGGAACTGAAAAGATGCCTGACATATGCTACCGTACTTGTGCCACCAGATTTATCCAAGGACTTTGTTATCTATTGTGATGCCTCGTGACAAGGACTAGGTTGCATACTAAAGCAAGATCGTCATGTGATTGCCTACGCATCTCGATAGTTGTGTCCACATGAGGATAACTATTCCACTCATGATCTAGAGCTTGCAACTGTGGTCCGTGCACTCAAAACATGGTGACATTACCTTCTCGGTAATCATTACGAGATCTTCACTGATCACCAAAGTCTAAAATACATCTTCACCCAACCGGATTTGAATCTCAGGCAAAGACATTGGGGATCAAGGATTACGACTTAGGAATAACTTACACCCCAGGCAAAGCCAATGTCATGACTGATGCCCTAAGTCGTAAGTCTTGTTGTAACAACTTGATGTTACAACAAGGTCAACCACTACTCCACGAGGAATTTCCTAATTTTAATCTTCACATTGTTCCTCGAGGATTCCTTTCTACCTTGGTGGCGAAACCTATCCTTACGGATCAAATCATAGCTTCCCAGAAGCGTGACAAGGGTATATCCCGAATCCAAGAGAACATTGCTAGAGGAGCCGCTAAATACTTGTCTGTGGATGACTAAGGTGTTGGTTTCTTTGAGAACTCTCTAGTGGTTCCCAAGAACCAACATCTACGGTAGTTGATCCTTAACGAGTCTCGTGACTCTCCTTTCATGATTCGTCCCGGTAGTACCAAAATATATCAAGACCTACACCAGAGGTTCTGGTGGACTAGGATGAAGAGAGAAATTGCTTTGTTCATTGCTAGTTGCGACGTCTGTCATCGCGTTAAAGCAAAGCATCAATGGTCTACTAGCACCCTTCAGCCTCTAGCTATTCCTGAATGGAATTGGGATAAAATTGGTATGGACTTCATCACCGGATTCCCCATGACCAAGAGAGGGAATAATGCTATCTTCGTTGCCATTGATCATCTCTCCAAAGTAGCTCATTTCCTACCCGTTCGAGAGAGTATAGCCACTAGCCAGCTAGCAGATCTATATATCTCTTGGATAATATCTCTTCACGGTGTTCCGTTGGAGACTAATTCAAACCATGGAAGTCTCTTCACCTCTCGATTTTGGGAAGTTTCCAAAATGCTATGGGAACTTGTGTCTCCTTTAGTACCGCCTTCCATGCTTAATCAAGTGGTCAAGTAGAACGAGTCAATCAAATTCGGGAAGATATGCTCCGAGCCTCTGTTATCTCATTCGACATGGATTGGGATAAATGTCTTCCATTCGCCGAATTCTCCTATAACAATAGTTATGAAGCTAGCTTGGGCAAATCTCCTTTTGAAGTTCTTTATGGACAAAGGTATCAAATGCCTCTTAACTAGTCAAAAACCGGGGAAAGAAAATTCTTTGGCCCGGATATGATTCAGGAAGCAGAAGAACAAGTTCGCATTGTTCGTGAGAAATTAAAAACCGCCCAATCTCATCAGAAGAGTCAATATGATCGCCATCATAAGGCTGTGACCTATGAAGTCGATGCAAAGGCTTACCTTCGGGTTACTCCTCCGAAGGGAACCCATCGATTTGGTATCAAGGGAAAATTGGCTCCTCGTCACATTGGTCCTTTTCGCCTTCTTGCCAAAACAAGGGGAAGTTGCCTACCAATTCGAACTGCCTCTGCATATTTCCAGAGTTCATGATGTCTTCCACATTTCTCAACTCAGGCATGGCTTCTCGGATCCTATCCATGGAGTGGACCATGAAACTCTTGATCTCCAAGATAATCTCACATATCAGGAATATCTAGTTCATATTATTGATCGAGCCGAGCATACCACTCAATGCCATGATGACCCACAAGTATAGGGGATCAATCATCGTCCTTTCGATAAGTAAGAGTGTCGAACCCAACGAGGAGCAGAAGGAAATGACAAGCGGTTTTCAGCAAGGTAATGTCTGCAAACACTTAAATTGTAAGTAATGAGTAGTTTGATAGCAAGGTAATTTGTAATGAGCAAGTAACGGTGATCGTAACAAAAGTACAACAAGGTAGCCCAATCCTTATGAGGCAACGGACAGGCCAAAATAGTCTCTTATGATAAGCAAAGTGTTTTTCATGGTACACGGGAATTTCATCTAGTCACTTTCATCATGTTGGTTTGATTTATGTTCGCTACATTGATAATTTGATATGTGGGTGGACCGGTGCTTAGGTGCTGTTCTTACTTGAACAAACCTCCTACTTATGATTAAACCCCTCGCAAGCACCCGCAACTTCGAGAAAAGTATTAAGAATAAATCTAACCAGAGCATTAAACTTTTGGATCCAAATTAGCCCCTACAGAAAAGCTCATAAACTAGGGTTTAAGCTTCTGTCACTCTCACAACCCATCATCTAATAACTACTCCACAATGCATTCCCTTTAGCCCAAGTGTAGTGAAGTGTCATGTACTCGACATTCACGTGAAACCACTAAGGGCATCACAACATACATACCATCAAAATATCGAACACATATCAACTTGACATGATTACTTGCAACAAGATTTCTCAAGTGACCCCAAGAACAAAAGTAACTACTCACAAATGATAATCATGCTCATGATCAGATGGTATTAAATGGCATAATGGATCTGAACATCTAATTTCCCACCAAATAAACCATATAGTAATCAACTACAAGATGTAATCAACACTACTAGTCATCCACAAGCACCAACTTATAGTTCCAGTACAAAGATTGAACACGAGATATGAACTAGGGTTTGAGAGGAGATGGTGATGTTGAAGATGATGATGGAGTTTGCCCTCCCCAAGATGGGAGAGTTGTTGGTGATGACGATGACAATGATTTCCCCCTCCGGGAGGGATGTTCCCCTGGCGGAATCGCACCACCGGAGGGCAAAAGTGCTCCTGCCCAAGTTCGTCCTCGAGACAGCGCCACTTCGTCCCGAAAGTCCTCTCCTATTTTTGGCAAGTCCACATACTCAACCATCATATATTATTCTATGATTGCTAAAACTCACCGCATACACATGAGCAAAAAGTTTCAACTGGACACATAGAAAGATAGGGGCTTATAGTTCGCCTCCCAACGTATTCACCTAAAGGGTGATGTCAACAATAATAATTCATGCCACCCATATCCAACTGGATATATGTGCCTACATCTTTCCTCACAACACGAGGCTTGCCAATAGAGAAAATAAAAAGGAATAGTGGGAAATACATTGACTCTTGCATAAAAGTAAATACATAAAAGTAAAAGATAGCTCGTTCGTAGAGCGAAGCAGAGGTTTCCATGCGCTTTTTGTTTCTATGCTCAATCTCTTAGTACAAAAGAATGTCATGTTATATTGCCCCTTATGTAGCAACCTTTATTATGCAGTCTGTCGCTTTTATTCTTTGCCAATCACAAGTTCGTACAACGCTCAATTTTCTCTTACACTAAATGATCTAACACCTTTAGAAGCAATTTTTATTGCCTTATTGGACCGATGACAACTTACTTTAAGGATCTTACTCAATCCAAGGTGGTATGGTGGACTCTCAAAACAAGATGTGGGTTTAAGGGTTTTTGGTTGCACAAGTAGTATGTCTACTTAGTGTGGAATTTTTGGCTAGCAAAGATGGGGTCAAGCACCACATGTTAAAGGATCTATGACAATATAACTTCTATGTGAATATGAATAAACATGAACCATTACTTGTCTTCCTTGTCCAACGTCAACAATTTTGGCATATAATATTTGGATGGGGGCTCACAATCAAAAAATATGTCTAAGATAGTATATTTGCATGTGAATGTTCTCTTTCCTTATTAATTCTTTGATTAATTGCATCATTGAACAATGTTATGTTTCTCAATCTCTAATAAAATTTTCTACTTATACTCTTCCTTATCTGATGTCATTACTTACCATAATATTAGGATATGATCTTCTTCATTTATTCCCTTTCTTTTTATTGAGCATGGAAGTAAAGAAAACAAAACTCAAATTAAACTTTATTATATATCTCGCACACGATTACAAGGATGGAACACAAAGCAAACACTCGAAAAGAAAGGATCACACTAAACTTTTATTTATCTAAAGCAAAAGATAACTATGGATCAAACTAAGATAAGTAAAGGCAAAAGATAATGGGGTGATACGATACCGGGGCACCTCCCCCAAGCTTGGCACAAGCCAAGGGAGTTCCCATACCCGATACTCAAGTCCCCTTTGGTGATGAACAAGGAGGTGGTGGTGATGAAGTAGTTGCGATCTTATCCCCCTTCCTTAGCTTACACACGAGGAAGGAAATTTACTCCTTTAATTCACCAATATCCTGCTCGAGCTCTAATATCTTTTTGCATCATTCTTTCTTGTTTTCCTGCAAGAGACGAAAAGGGATAAACTGGATCTTAGGTTTCTTTGCTTTATTGGGAGACTTGACTTCTTGAATTCCACGTGCATGTCCCCAGGTTGAGGCACTGGAACTTCAACTTCGTCAGAGCTTGTCTCCTCCTCCCCTTTGGGATGATAGTATTCTTCTTCCTCTGAAGTCCAGCTATGGTGCTCTACATCCCAATAAATATCTGGGTTTGAGATAAAATCAGCAACATAGCTCTCACCCTTTGAGTCTTGGGATGACATATTTTTAGATCTGTCAGGAAAAAGTTTCTCCGCCATACGGAGTTCAATAGGTTCGGGGGGTATATAAATATTTTTTATCCTGGGAAACAAGCAAATAGATGAAAAACAGAGTCCGGAAGGTGCCCGAGGTGGGCACAATCCACCTGGGCGTGCCTGGCTGGCGCTCCTTGCAAGCCAGGCGCGCCCTGGTGTCTTGTGCCAACCAGGGTTACCTTCATGGTTGTTTCTTATTTTTCCTAATATTTAATATATTCCAAAACTGACAGAAAATATTTTTGTGAATTTTTCGGAGTTTGTTTACTTACTGTATCATGTACCTCCTCTTTTTTTTCACGATTCTGGGGTATTCTGGAAGGTTTCCTTTAGGTGTTCTTCCGGTGTCATAGTTTGGATAATATCACTTTCAACATTAATGGCAGCCTAGGAGCTCCGCCGCCTCGAGGGGTGCTACTTCCTATTGGGAATCGATTGGCCCAGAATAAAAATCCAGACAACTGACGCCTAAATAAAGTGATTTGAGATGAGGGTGCGACCTATCTAGCGGCATGGTAAAGTAGGCAGGTCTAACTGCCAAGTCGGTTAGGCTGGCGCGGTTGCAGTGGCGACCGGCGGCAGGGAAATAACGATGTCGTGACGGTCGATGGCTACGGGGAAGCAGCGCCAGGACTCTGGACGGATCCTAAGTTGGAGCCACTCCGGCACCGTGAACAATGGCGGGGGTGAATCGGCTCCGGTACAGTTCATGCGGCCATCGTCGAGGCAGCTCCAGCAGCACGGAGTAAGAGGCACACGACCCAGTGCACGACGGCAAATGGACAGCGTCTCCGGCATTAGGGAGGAGGGCGGCTGTGAAATTGGTGCCGTGGGGGCGCCATGGAGGAGGGGCTGAGGTTTCGCGTCTCAGGACGATGGAGCTTCCCGAGGAGAAGGTGATTTGGCACCCGCGAGGTATGAATGGGGGGCGGGAGGGGGGAATCGGGAGGTGAGTGGAACCATGTCTTACGGACGCATTTGTCAGAAATGTGAGGGGGAGTTACAGTTCTAGCCCTGCCTTTAGGTTTCTCGGCTTGGGTTTGGGTACTGAGGGTCGGGGATAGTAGAGTAACTTTGCTTCTCCCCAAATAGTGGGCGTGAGCGATTTCGGGCGAGGAGGGTGTGTTTTGAAATATAGTGGGCGCGAGCGATTTCGGGCGAGGAGAGTGTGTTTTGAAATAGTAGGCGCGATCTATTTCGGGTGAGGAGAGCGTGTTTTTCCGACCATGGTTTATGAATTATCCGATACATGTCTCGGCCGAGGAGAAGGCACGCTTGTATGAAGTTACGAACCTACCCTGGATGTACAACGGGCCAATTGATGCGTGTCCCACATAGGACGGTAATTTCATGTCTCCCATTTATTTGCTCGGGCGAATTCCACCGAGCAGAGGATGTTTAACAGTTCGCTCAAATTTTGGGAGAACGAGCATCCACGTCTACCTTACCAAGTCGATTCGAATCAAATTTTGAAATATTAGCTTGCCACTTCTTTTTTAGATAGAGAGATGATGCTCGGGAGTAATGTGTTTTTACATGCTCGTTGCTAGCGATTTACTATATGACAAATAGTTGACACACTCAAAAACGTGAATCAAACCCAAAATGAAATATCTCGATTAAATGAAATAGCTTGTTCACTAGGTCAAAATAGTGAACTAAATCCAAAATTGAGCACCTCAATCGAGTAGCATGTTGTACAGTATTATAGTACTCCATGAACATGTTGAAAGTCAAATTAATGAACTAGTTTGATATACGCATATATCCTTTCATGTGTGGATTGCAGACAACATGTTCTCCAATTTAATTATTTGAATGCAAGTTTATATCGAAACATGGTTTATATCAGTCTTTGATGCATAAAAGGCGACCTCCCCCTCTCCCGGACTCCTGTTCTCTCTCTCTCTCTCTCTCGCCGACAATCTTCAATTCTGTCGCATGAATCCGACACAAAAACCTTGTTTGTCCATGTCCCTTTCTCTCCATCTCTCTCCCTCTCTCTCTTTGTATGTGTGTGTGGGGGGGGGGGTCTTTCTAGTTCGCATGCATATATACTCCATCTATAGGTCTCTCTCGCACACTATGTATGATACTCTAGCTAGTTCAAGCTAGATATCTTGGGTGCACTCATCGTACGCACACAAATTCCTTGGCTCGTTGCCCGTAACTCTCTCAGGCACCACTCTGTCGTCTCGGAGGTCTTCCCCCCCTCTCTCAAATTCTCCATCCACCTGGGTTACACGTACACATGCATATCTCACTCGCACTCGATAGGCCCATCTAAAAATCTATATCTCTCCCTCGTTCTCTCTCCATCTCACACGCACACACACACAATCTCATGCCTAGCTAGCCAAGTATGATGGTCTCTCACTCAATTGTAGGCACACGCAGTCCACCCTATATGTATATGACTAGCTAATCTTAGTCTCCATCACAAACATGTGCATGGTCTATCTCGATTTCTCTCGAGGCATCTTTCTATCGCGCACACACCTCCCTCGATCTCCCACCCATATAGTCCCCCCACGATCTCGAGGGGATCTCTCTATCACAAACACACCCTCTCTCCCTCCCCATGCGTCCATGTCCTCCATGTGTCCCTCTCGACCTTTGTTCCTTGTTGGCCAGACCTCTATTGGACATGTGCTACATGGGTGTCTCTCTTTGTTGCAAACAATCACACACCTCCTCGTCTCGCTTTTCTATCTCGGAGATGCATGTGTGATATGTTCGCATAAGAAATGAAAAAACACACTCTCTCTCTCTAATTTATCGTTTATTGTCACTTTCTCTTTCACACACATACTCTTTTGGCACACTTACTCATTTTCCTTCACACGCACTTGATCTGTGTCGACTTAGGCACTCTCCTCGGTCCATAGCATATAGAAAAGTCAAACATCACAAAGTTTGACCATGTACATGGAGAAAAACAATTACATCTAGAACGGAAAACATATACCATTAGATTCACCATGAGATGTAGTTTTGTATGATGTATCTTTGGTATTGTAGATATAAATAACATTTGCGTAAACCTGATCAAGTTTCCAAAGTTTGACCTCTAAAAAATTTACATGCACTTCATTATCGAGCGAATGGAATATCTCTTTCCCCCTCTCAGGTATCTGACGTACCACTTAGCCTTATCAGGGCTCCTCAATCTCTCTCAAACTTTATTGGTCAGTTTGGTTCATGACCTGACCCTCATGCCTTGATGGCCAGTATTGCCTAGTGTGGACGTGAGATGTAAAAAAAATTCTGCCTGGCCAGGCTTGTGTGGTGTTGAAGCGTTTGGTTCATGCCTGGGCCAGGCAAAGCATCAACGTCCCATTAATCAATCCATGCAACAATTATTTAATGCTAATATCCATCCAGGTTGCTGTTAGCCTCGTGGCCGCACGACCAGGCACGGCCAGGCGTTCAAATCGGTCGCCTGGGCCAAGCTACTTGAAGTGTCTGGAGTCCAGCCAGGCTAATTAAAGTGCAAGGGAATCGAGGCTAGGAGGGCTTTCTTTTTCACAGGGTAGCAACCAAACAAGCGTGCATGAAATCTAGCCACAACCCCAGGCCAGGCAAAAGATGCTCACGACGCAAGCCAAACTGACCTTATATCTCCCTTGTTCACACATACACATGTCTCGCTCGCGCTATACATATAGACCCATCCAACACTCTCCGCCCTTGTTCTCTCTCCATGTGACACCCACCCCGCTAAGTACCATAATCCCTCACTCCATCATAGGTGCAAGCACCCCCCCTCCTAAGTATGATTATCCCTTACTATCCATTAGGAACACACGTATTGTCTCCTTCCATCCATACGTCTATCTCAATATCTCTCGGGGCATCTTCTATCGCGCACATACTTTGTCACTTGATCTCCCACCCATGTAGTCCCATCACGATCTCCAGGGGATCTCTCTATGACAAACATACACTCTCTCCTCCCCATGTCTGCATTTTCTCCGTACGTCTCTCTCGACGTCTCTCCCTTGTTTGTCAGACCCCTCTTGGCCACATGCTAGGGGTCTTGCTCTCTCGGTTCCAAACACACACACTATCTCCACACCTTGCCTCTATTGTCGAAGATGCATGTGTGATATGTTTGTATCAGAGATGCCCGCTTTTTCTCTACTTTTATCGTGTGTTGTCCATGTCTCTTTCACACACGCACACACACTTTTTCACTCACTCTTTCTATTTCTCTCTCTCTCTCTCTCTAGTTAGGGACTCTGTCACGTCCATAAGCATATGGATGTTTTGAAAAGTCAAACCTCAAAAAAGTTTGACCAGGTATATGTGGAGAAAAACATTTACATCGGGAACAATCATTAGATTCATCACAACATGTACTTACTTCATACTATCATTTATCTTTGGTATTTTAGATATAAGTAATTTCTTTATAAACTTGGTCAAAGTTTCAAAAGTTTGACTTTAAAAAAAATGTTGGAACTACATTATCGAATGGAGGGAGTAGCTCTTTCTCTCTCTCTCTCTCTGCTATCTCTCACGGGCCTCCCCTCTCACTCGAACTCTCTATACCGACAGATTAGACGCTCACTGTGTCAGCGTGTAGCTCCGTATAATATTTAGTTGACCGGTCAACTAGTCCACATGCTGCCTTGTCAGCTCGTGTTCTGTATCTTCGTGTGCTGGCCCATGTGGCAGTGGGTGAAAATAAGTAAGCTAGAGGCCCATCTGACACACGGTGAAGTAAACAAAGTTGAAACCACTTGGGGTAGCACCCCGCATGCTAGTAAGTTGAGGGTGCATTGAGGACACACTTCTTGCGCGTGAAGGACGCACTCGCACACAATTCACCACTGTGCGGCGGCATGCACAGAAGGACGCACTCGCGCACACCTAGCACACAACACACACCAGTACACGTGTACACCGGCATCGCCGCCGGTTGAGATGGACGGCATGGCAGCCAACAAGCAGAGGTGGCTCGAGCCAAAACCGCATCCGGTGAGCCTGGACTTCATCAGCAGCCTCCCCGACGACATGCTGCTCTGCATCATCGTCCTACTCACCACCAAATCTCCCGTGCGGACCGCCCTGCTCTCCCGATGGTGGCGCCCCCTCTAGCACTACGTCCCCCACTGCGATGGGGATTGCAAACGCATGGCTGCAGTCTCCAAGATCCTTTCATCGCACCCTGGGCCAGCCAGACGCATTGACATCCGCATGTTCAGTACCAACTGCAAGTTCCAACCCAAGTTTGACGAGTGTTTCTTATCCCCCGCCCTAGATCAGCTCGAGGAGCTCAGCTTTGAAGCTGGACAATGTCGCTCTCTGCCGCCGTCCGCGCTCCGCCTCACGCTAACACTGTGCTGCACTAGCTTCAGCTCCTGCTATCTTCCCTAGATTAATGACGCACCCGCCCTTCTTATCCCTCAACTCAAGCAGCTCAACCTCTTTGACGTTGTTATCTCGAATAAGGCTATGGAGCACCTGCTCCGCAGCTGTACTGCGCTTGAGTACCTTCGTCTTGAGCAGATCCACGGCTTCATTAGCCTCCACATCGCCTCGATGAATCTCTGATGGATTTGTGTGTCTTGCTGGCCCCTCAACAAGACATCAATAGGGAAGAGATCACTCCAGCTGTTCCACGGTATGGTCATTGAGAATGCACCTTTCCTTGAGAGATTGCTTGTATCGGATCTAGAAGGTCCAACAAAAGCAGGGTCGTTGACGCGCCGAAATTGACAGCGTTGGTGTACTCGTCTGCCAAATTCTCCGAACTCTCTATTGGATCCGTAATCGTTCAGGTACAACACTCATCTTCTTCTCCGTCTTCTTGAAATTCACATTTTTAAATTTCTTCTTGATGTATTTATGACCGTCTTCCAGAAAATGATTCCCACAAGCTTGACCCAGTCCATGCGCACAGTGAAGTTCTTGGCACTAAAATCTATCGGCCTCAATCTGGATCAAGTTGTAGGATTCCTTACATGCTTTTCGTGCACGGAGAAGTTACTCATCGAGGTGAAACTTCTTTACTATTAGTAAACGGTAATCACAAGTAGCTCAATTTTTCGTAATTTTCCCAAATTACGATGACAAGTGTAGTGTTCAAAACTGCATCTACGCACTGCACTGAAAGAAATATTTTTTGTATTTTTTCTCACGTGATCACCTGCATCATTTTTATGCTGTACTACTATAGTAGCCTATGCTAGTCATAGTGGAAAGTAACTTAGACTACTCCAGTAACTCTATGGTTACCCTAAGAGCAAGTACTACCTTCATCCTGGTTTACTCTTCCAATTTTGTAGTATCAAAATCTGACCATAGATTTAACTGACAAAATGTTAATGCATGTCACTAAGAACTATATCATTGGATTCGTATTTGAACATAATTTCAAATGGTGTAATTTTTAGTGACATGCATTGGCATTTTCTTAGGTAAATCTATGGTCAAAATTTTATACTTAATACGAGGTAGTATTCCCTCTATCCCAAAATTCTTGTCTTACATTTGTTTAGATACGGATGTATCTAACACTAAAATGTAACTAGATACATCCATATTTAGACAAATTTAAGACAAGAATTTTGGGACGGAGGGAGTACAAAAGTGGGCTGTGTAGGCCAAAACACGTGCCCAATTCACTTGTGATGCATTTGGCATTGATGCACCTCCATTGCTCACCTGGTGCCCCAATCTGGATCACCTACTTTGCTCCGGTGCCGTATTAACTCACGCAATGAAAAAACACTGCGTGGGAGAGAGAGAGGACTGAGGCAATAAAAAAACTTGTTTGGGAGAGTGAGATGCTGGTGTAGTTGGTTTGATTGATTTGTTTATACATGTGGGTCTATGTGCACAGCGGTGCCAACTCTCTCACATCTCGAGAGAGGTGCCAAAATCTTTTGATTTGACATCGATGCGTATTATGTGGCATACTTTTGTGAAATATGGCATCGGCCACATAGTGGAAGGCAACAAATGCCCAAGCTCTTCACGTGCTCCTAGTTAAATGAGAGGAAACACAAAGAGAGAGAGAGAGAGAGAGAGAGAGAGAATATCACTAGCCAGCCAACCCTATCGTACGAGCGACTGATATTGGTACCTCTTGATGACACGGCAATCTTATACAGCCAGCTGCTCTAATATGTTCTCTTCTTTTGTAGATAAATAAAGACCCGAAAGTGAAAAATGTGTTGCACTATAACAATCTCATCGAATGCCTTGATCTCCATCTTACAGAAATTGATTTGATCGACTACCGTGGCAGCACATCTGAGATTAAATTGGCCAAGTTCTTTGTTCTAGAGGCAAGTGTGCTCAAAGTAATGAGGTTTGGCGTTCTCTGGCGCAACAATGAATGGCGTGCTGATCACCGCAAGCGTCTAAACCTACATGACAAAGTCTCCGCATAAGCTGAATTTGTTTTTGAAACATCAAGTGGCCAGAGAATCGAAAACTTATTTGCCCATTAGTGACTTGTCAGGGTGGTGGATTTTAGTTTGTAAGATAATGCTGCATCCACCTAAAGTAACAAAAGTTCTTATGTAAACTTCCTAGTAATTCCCTCTTCGTAGGTGCAACATTACTCCTAACATTTGTAATATCAGTTTGAAACTTGTAATATTGTTATGTCCTCTTCCTGCATTTTCAAAATCCTGTGAATCAAATAGGTCCTGAGTTGGTGATGATGGTGTGCCTCCCATCTTTCACCAATAGCCGTCGGATCTAGATCTAACGCATACAAACCAAACTTCTCCATTTTTGCAAAAAGATGCCTGCACTTGTTCCCTATTTACAAACAACTCCTTGTCTCTCACAATCAGCCTTATCTCCTCTCCACCACATCTAGAAGGCCGTGGAAAAATCTGGCTCGATGGCCGCTGTCGGCGCCGTCCACCCCCAATCTTGGTGTTCCGTGCAATGCACGGGCATCTATGCACGAGAAATTATGTCAAACAGTGATAGTTATAAGCAGGCTAGCTCTACAGCCATGATGATAGTGACTACAGACGGTGAGGCTAACTATGGTATGCCGAACACGGCGCCTATACTCAGGTGTCATCTCCGGCGTAGGGTCTTGTCACTTCATTGTGAGGAGCAGCACGTAATAATTTGACCAACGGGTAGTACAGTGCTAGTACTCCTACTACATTGGTAGTATTACTACTAGTACTAGTAGCACCACCGTCTGGATTTAGGAGTACTACCACGTCCATCTGGATTTTAGGATTTGACTAGCAATATCTAGTAATGCTTGTCACAAAAAATGTACTACTCCCTCTGTAAATAAATACATGGTGTATTGTTTTGTTCCTATCGGTGAGAGAACTTAATGTCTTTTTGCTAACTAATACTCCGTCTAGGTGAGTAAGTCATGTTAGGTTGTGCACCGAGACCAAGAAGGAGGAGAAAACGAGAGAACTTAATGTTTATTTGCTAATTGTTAGTATTGCATGCAAGAACTAACCACTGCATGTCGTGTTTGGTAGTCTCAAGTCATTAAAAGCTGCATGCTTCACATCTCTTATTGGTTGATATGTCAAGAAACAAGAAATGAGGTAGAAGTTAATGCACCGTGCCTAAGCGTTTTGGGATTATTTGTTTTCGTAAGATGACTTACACATCTAGACGGAGGATTACATGCAATGAACTAAACACTGCATGTCATGTTTGGTAGTCTCAAGTCATTGAAAGCACACACGGCCCACATCTCTCATTGGTTGATATGTCACAAAATAATAAGCAAGGAGGGAGTTAATGTACCGCGCCGAAGTGTTTTGGGATTATTTGGTTTTCATAAGGTGACTTACACAACATTTTTGTTTACATGCATTAACATTTTATTAGTTAAATCAAAGGTCAAAACTTGGCACAAACTGCAAAGGGGACCAATAAACCAGTAAACATCAAACTTCTCTCGTTTGGCCCCAACTAGAGGTCTGGTGAGATGACTATACTGCACTGGCGCGGAGGGGGACACAACTTCATTGACTTACTGCAACTGCCTTTGGGTGAATGACACGTGGGCCCAACGGGTGGCTGGCCCACCTATCATACAGCCAAAGGCAGGTGTAGTAGAGGGCCGTGGAGTAGTACGAAATCCAATGCACCTACGCACACTAACCAAGGGCAAGAGTGATCACTCGAATCGCAAGATCAGTTGACTAGAAGCTAAGCTAGACCCATGGAGGCGATGAGCGCGAGCATCAGCCAGCTGTGCCAGATGGTCCACGATACTGGCTTGCGGCCCGGCACCGAGGAACGTCTCCAGGTATTGCTGGAGGCCACCAGGGCAACCGGGCGCTTGGACGACAACTTCGTCTCCTTGTTCGATGAGGTCCTCATTGGTTTCCTCAACAAGTTCACCGTCGTAAAGAAGCTCGCGGACGACTTTGATGTACTCTTCCAGCCGACGGGCCCATGCTCTGTGATGCCTGCCACCCTCAACGGCCACTATGGTGACAACCTCTTCAATGCACTGGTGGCCCTATGACTGCCCGCCGTCGTGCCGGAGAATGTCCACCTCGAGGTCGCGCTCGCTGCGCAATGCCTGGCGCAATAAGACACCATCGACATAATCACCCACGTCTATGCGCAAATCGTCCACAAGGACTACTACATGCAAGAGGAGGACGATAGGATGTTGGCTTAGACCGCAGGGCAACCTTGGACGTCATTGTTCAGAAGCACGTTGAGCTCGCCGCCAACGCCGTTGCTCCTCACATGTCCGTTGGTGACCCGGTGCACTAGGGTGTGAGGATGTCGTTAATGGATCCGTATGTATTTTTATCTTTCCGTCAAATCCATGTAGTAGTATATGGTACTACTAGTAATTATCTTACCTTCCGCATCAACTTCATAATTTTCGTACGTACTCCATGCATGAACGGCGCCAGAACCAAACTTCTCATTACTCTAGGCAAAATCGTTATTTTCTATCTATCAGTCCTGCCATGGAGCAGAACCAAATTTTACAAGTTATGAGTTCAAATGGAAAAGCCTGCCGTGTTCGCGTCGCACCCCCACACGGTTGGTCCGGCATGCCGCTCAAGGGGAATGCGTGCGGTGTTGCATTTTCACTTACAAGTGGGACCGCAGTTGAGCAAACCGACTATTGGCAAACCCCCACCCCGCCCACCGCGCGATGGTTGAGAAAACAGGAGGGAGAAGAGATGGCTGTACCACGGACTCCAAGAAAATTGGTGTCGGATGGGAATCGTGTGGGTGGCGTGTGCCGTACTCCTAGACGTGAATGCTAGTTATGGCCCATGCCACCCCACTATATCGAGCCTATATCGAGGTGCTGGTTACGTACAACAAATTTCGTGGAGTCCATGCTCAGCCCTCCTCTATTTCTCTTCTCAGCCAGCCAGAGGACACGCGGAGCCCATCGTATGTTTGCTCACATGTGGTCCCACATGTCAGTGAAAACACAAGAGGACCCATTGAACCTGCATATCTTTCACCTCAATGTGCTGGTGATGAAAAACAAATCCAATAAAGATCTCCATTGGCTGCTTCTGGAGTTACTCAAGAGTAGTAAGATTCTATTTACAGTTTAACCCAAGATGCACATCACATGGCTTCAACTACCACTCTATTTTCTTGCATGACAAGACCTGGATGTTGGATTCCCATGTGTCGGCAAAAGGAGGAAGAACCCGACCAAATCTTTGGTTGTGCTCTCGGATTAGACTAGTTGTGCTAACTTAAAAAATTTATTGTGCAGAATGGATGCAAGTTTTGGTATTGGGAAGAAGAGTACATCAATATATTGATAGAGCGCAATTTAGTAGATGTTCTAGCACTTTTAGCTAGCATAGAGGCTAGAGATGAGACTAGTGCACTTGTTGATACTCGTACTAGAATAGAGGCTAGACATGAGACTAGATGCGAGGAAGCAACGTCTACTTCTTTACATCTCAAAGAAGAAAGAAGCACGCAAGATCGAGCCTCCACAGATCAACAATGAATGCATCGAGAAGGCACTAATCCAACTTACAGGAGCGGTTATGGAAGTTGGATATCTTCTAAAATGTATTCTTGTGGTTCTTGTTTTCTTTGGTCTTGCTTTTCTAGTCAAAATTATCGTTGGAGTTCGTGCAAAACGGAGATCCGTTTGGGGTCGTGTGTTGGAGTTGGCCTTACAAGTGGGACCGTAGTTGAGGAAACCGACTATCAGCAAACCCCCACCTCGCCCACCGTGCGATGGCTGAAGTTAGAGAAACGACGAGGTTGAAGAGATTGCTCTAGCACGGACTCCAAGAAATATGGTGTCAGATGGATGTCATGGTGGTGGCGTGTGTCGTACTCCTGGACGTGAATGCTTATTCTGGCCCATGCCACCCTACTACTCCTTCTACTTATATAGTATTCCTACTAGTAGTATCGAGGATTCAAGGTGCTGCTTACGTACAGCGAACACATTAACATATGGCTATAGTAAAAACACCCACCCGACGAGCGAAGCATGTGAAGCTAGTACAAATAGTGTACTACTATTGTTGATTGGCCTCATCCGATAACCTGTTGCAATGCATGTACAATTATGTATTCGTAAAATATTTTTTTGCCTCGTCGCACCACTCACTCAGAGAAACGACTCAAAAGCCATTCATAAATTTAGTAAGTTTATCATAGGCATATCATTTTATTACATACAACAGGTCATCAACCCACATCGACAACGAGGGTACATTATAAATACTAAAGTTTTCATCACACAACAAATAACAAGCAATGAAATGAACTTCAATTCAACCAATCCTTGGCGTTGGAAATGCTTGCTTTGAACCACAAGTGATTCTCTGGGACGGGCCATCCATTGTCAATCTCGAGACCAACGCAGGACTGATCATCCAGGCTGAAGCGGCCTACTTTATCAGTACCAGGGTAGGGAACCACCCAAATGTCCGAGGTATAGATATAGTTGCTTCTCGTAAATGGTACTAGTAATGTTGTGTCAACAGCAGTTGGATCGCCTTTCACCATCATCGGATAGTTTTGTCCAAGGAAGAGCGAGTTTTCTCCAAGACTATCAATTCTGTACCAGGGAGAAGGTGTTGGCGCTAGCACACTAGTATCCATCCCGAATACCATGCAACGGGTGTTGGAATAGGTCCGGAGAGTGCGACCATGGGAGACTACGCCTGCTTCCTTAGTAGTAACATCATCAGTGGGTTGTATACACACAAGAAGAGGTGATCCATCGGAATTAGTTGCCAAGCGCCACTAAGTATATTGGGCCTGCTCGTCCTCATGCTCGTGATCATCACCATCGTCATCTCCCCCTTGGTTATAAAATTTTTCAAGTATAGGTGGTGGAATGTTCACGGGACCTTGGAAACACAAGAAGAAGGTTAATTAGTAAAGGGAAACTTGCTAACCCGCATGCATGTGGATGAAGCAATTATAATTACAGTGGAAGACAAACATACCGAAACTACGAGGATCCCATGCAAAAACAGTTCCATGAGTGGTGGAAGCAAACACAAGGCCCTTGTATTGAATTGCATCATAGTACTCATCCGTGTACAGAAACTGATTTTTGAGCAATGTCCATCTAGTCGAGCCACGATGGACGGCAACAAGCTTGTCTAAGATAGCAACAACTTCATAGTTCTTGTAATTCCAAGAGCGGTTGGAACTCGACAAATTGCTATCTTCCGTAGAAGACAATCACCATGACCGTATTTGAACGTGCGTACAATACCGGTGTGCTCAACCTCCGGGCAGTCTGCTGAGATTTTTTGAAGTGGAACCTGGTGACGAGTGTACACATTCACAAGTTCCCACTCGTAGATGGACCCAATATAAACAACCCAATCTCCATTTGCGCCTGCCCAAGCCTTACCCTCAAGCGATGGCATCTTAACATCATACGTATCATTATCAAGCGGCATCAACTTGCACAAGGCGAGGACTCCGTCGTCCTCGCGCCAGTCATCAGGGTCACAGCAAAGAAGATAGGGGAGATCAAACCGCTCCTTGACTCTTGGGTTCCTTGTAATGATGCTATTAGTTGAGTCGAGAATGGTCTTGAACGAACCTGCCATGCTAGCCGAGGTGATGACGCCGCACCGATCAATGAGTTCCTCCACCATGTCATCTTTCAGATCGGGGCAAGAATAACGGGGTCGTTTCCAGCCTGTTCGCTCCATGGAGAAGACGATCGAACAATGGCAGAAGAAAGGGTGAAGGCAAATGGAGGAGGGAGAGGAAGAGCATGCGATGGCAGTTCCAAATCGAGAGGGAAAGGCAAAGAGTCGATGGACGGTTGCCAGTTTGCCACGGTACACGAAGAGGCACCCCGGCCTACACATCCTTTCGGAAATACTAGTAAAAAAGGACTCACCGTCGTCTCACTGATATGTTGGAACGGGACCACATGTCAAAGAAACATGGTATGTAATTTCTCGTGCAAAATGCGATATGGCCGCGTTGGCCCGAGGTGCCGCATTAGTTATCGACCTTTATCTTTTTAATGGCATGTCGTTCAGTTTTGAAGCACGACTAGCTGGTACTGTACGCAGAGAAAATATAAACTACTCTACCACTACTCCACCTCCAGTACTAGTAGTACAAAAAAGATATATAGGCTGGAGCTTCAGCGCTTTCTTGCCAAGGGCTGCCCACTTGATTCTCACACTATCACCCTCTCTCCAGATCTAAAAATACGGCCTCTCTCTCTCCCTCCTCACCGGTGGTCACAGATCCATCGGGGAAGAAAAGGACGTGCAGCGTTGACGCACTCATCATCGGCGAGCGAGGTCACGCACTAACGACAAGGCCGTTCTCTCAGACCTAGCGCACGCGTGGGATGGCCTCTGGCCCCAAGCTCGCTGCCGTAGTGTGTGTGTGGAGGACAATGACCATGAGCGAAGCCATTTCTCGTTGACCCTCAGGTATGCTACCTCTTTTCGAACCATACCCTTGTTCTATTGCCCCATATGCCACGTCGGTTCATGTGGATCTTTTTCCACTCCACCATCTTCCCAATTTGCTATCCTCTGCTCTGCTGGCCACGCAGACGAAAAACATAATTTGCACTATTAAAGGAAACCCTACTTCATGCAGACTAATCCATGTCTTGGTTGAATAAGGAAAGGAAGGGAGACTGTATTGTCCAAGAGAGTAGGCATCGAACCTGCATCTAGGTTGAAAAGGGGAAAATCAGTAGCTAAGGAACGAGTCTCGTGTCTCTTGGTTGAAGAAGGGTAGAAAGGCATGACAACGCAATAGAGAATGACCAGCACGATCGGTTTGTTGTCCTCACATAGGAAAAAGGTGGCTAAAGAGAACAAAAATGGAACGTAATCCACATATGCTGCCTGGATATTTGTTGCTCTGGGCAACCATACCTCCCTCACCACTCTGTGTCCGTGGAGGTACATCGTACTGGTGCGCCCACTGTCCAAATGGGCCTCCCATGCTCTTATTGCCACTTTTTTGCTATTAGTATAACGCTAGCAGTCAAGTCAAGCAATGCTACTGCTAAAGTGATGCCACATTTAACTAATGCCACTCTCAGTCTAATGCCACTGATAAATTTAAGCAATGCCATTTAATGTCACTTGATTATTTCAGGGTTAGCTGTTGATTGTGGATGTATTGAAGATTTTAAAGCTAAGGCATTCTAATGTTGTTGCACAGCCAGTATACCAACAATGAAACTTGTTACTACCTTTAGATTTTTGCACTGTTAATTCTTATAGATTACATACCTCACTTTCACGAGATAAGTTAATTTTTTTATACAGTGTCACCAAAATGCCAGGGCGCTGATGTCATTTTATTTTGGTTAAACTGCACAAAAAATTATGAAGACAAGAGGAAAGGTCAAGAGTGGGCACCTCCTCCTCCGGTTGTTCTCTTGATTCGTTCGATCAAGTTATTATGTTTGATCGATTATCAAGATTGGGGTAGAAATTTTTTAAGTCCCCACGAGTTCGAAATGATATTTACCTTGGAGGTACATGGTTTGCAAATTTTTTATACCGTCATTAGTTAATAATGCTAGTTACCTTCAGAATTTTGTATTTGGTTTAATGCTCATGCACAACTAGTATACCAATGCTGAAACTTGTTACCTTTACATTAATTCTTATAAAAATCTTCCAGTGCTAGAGTTTATTGAAATCTGTTCAGTAAAACCATTGTACTATACCCTATAATAAACTAACTACTCTACTGTTGCACTAGCCACTGGATTAGTGTATATTTGTAGTATTCGAATGGTGTTGCATCAGCGTATGGACATAAATAAAGTGTGGCAAGCTTTCCCGGATACGTGCTCAAGAAAACTACTACCTGTTTTTCTAAATACTAGACGTTTGGGTACTTTAAATTGAACCACAAAAACGTCTTATATTAAGGAACAGAGGGTGTAGAGTTCACTCAAACTATCCCGGTAAAGCTAGTCACACCTTTGTTAAAATTAATGTTTATTATGTTATGGGAGGAGGTCTGTATGTTTGTCTCTAATGTCTGTCGACTACATACCTGACATCATGATGTAATGTTAAGTCATTTCCTTCTGTAAAGTGTCACTAAATTGTCAAGGCGGTGATGGCATTCTATTTTAGTTGAAATGCACAAAATATGCTTAAAAGAAGAGGAAAGCTCAAGAGTCGATCATTCTTTCAAAAAGAACTATATATGCCTTTCTAACATCAACCGTTGTTGCCTTATTTATTCCTACAAACAGGTGGTTAGAAACAGTCTTGCTACCTTTTGCATTAAGAAATTGGAATGCTTATATTTGTGAGTCTATGCTTCAACTAGTGTCGTTTTTATAGTAATCACACTTTCAATATCTATGCAAACAGGGATGCTCGATTTTAGTGGAACTGCACAAAAAGTCCAACTGGGTCAACATTAGGAGCATGTTTTCTTCCAAACCTTTATATCCAATTGGTGGCACTATGAGCTGTTCATTACGAAGGAACATGGTTTGCTACTATCTTGCTACTCTTTTTGGACTGTCATTAGATAGTAATACTAGTGGTTTGCATGTGAATTTATTGTCAGGGTGGACCTACATTGGAGGTGCAGGACTTGATTCAATGATTGGATGCCCAATTTCGGTTGTATTGATTTCACCTCTTCCATCACGGCGAACAAGGATATCCTTGATCTGATGGAGAATAGGCGCTATATTTCTGCTCCGAACCAGCAAATCAATTCAGTATGAAATTGTCCAGGGCAAAACATAACTGTATCAGATTGTCCAGTGCAGAACATACAAGGTGTAGTATATATTTACTAGCTGCTTGATATTTGTGCAGACAGAGATGTCTGCCCATTGCTATTTGGCAAACAAACAAAGTGACCGCAATTTTGGTTGAACTGTACAAGAGAATAGTATAGTCATTGCATGTAGTGCCATTTGAAAATAGACATAGAAAGATTGGATAGTCACTTCATGGACTGCAGAAAAGTAGTATTGTACTATTTATTGGCCAACGCTAGGTGCTTCATTGCTTTGGTCTGATTATACAATGGGCATCATTTTGACTAAGTTAAAGTTTGTATTCCGAAAATAGTCTCGCGGTGTGATCGAGAGAAGACCAAATCATATTGAAGTGGATGTTCCTCCATCATGTGTGGTTCATTCTCATGGTTCCAGCTATTGGTGAAACCAATTACGTTTGCAAGAGGAATTGTAGACTTCACAAACAAATTTGTCTTTCAGTCTGTACTGAATGTTGGCCAAGAGAAGCATCCATATTAGTAGGAAGAACAAATGTTTTTTCTAGATCTTTGCTTTTGGAGCTACATATTTGTATATGATCTGTGAATTGTTGAGATGCATTAACATGTTGATCTTATCTATGGGAGTCGTACTAGTTGGTTTTAGTTGCGACGCAAGATCCAAAGTGGCTGATCTTTGCTTTTGGAGCTACATATTTGTATATGATCTGTGAATCATTGATATGCATTAACACTTACTTATTTCTATTCGCTAAGTGTTTACAAGTTACTGATCGATCACTAGCTAGCCTACTAATGCGCTCCTGGCAGTTTTATTTGCGACGCAAGATCCGAAGTGGCAGTTTTTTGAATAAAAATGCCATCTCTAAAGAAACTGACAAGCTACACTATTCTACCTACTCGATCCTATACGGATAAATAGCGGAATCACGCATGTACTACCTCATTTCCGGTTTTCAGGGCTCAATTCAAGAAACGACCTACTCGATCCTACATGAATAAATAGAGGATCATGCACATACTAGTACCTCCTTTTCGGTTTGCAGGGCTTAATTCAAACCTCTCACCAACCAAGGTACTCCCTCCATCCGGGTTTATTAGTCCCATGAGCAAAGCAGAAAGACCAAGGCATGGCAATAATTAACGGTATGCAGAAGTTTAAGCCTAATTAATTCCAGCAATTTAAGTGGCTGCATGCGTGCCCTCGGCTGCGACTCGTTGCATGCTACTCCACGTACTAGTTGCGAGCGATTCTGAATGCTTGCATGCAGCCGGCCGTAATTAAGGCAGCTAACTGATGCGAAAAAAGAATTGTTGTGGGCTTTTTAAATCTGTGGAATGATTATTGACAAGGAGGGAGATGATTCGAGTGCACTCATTTGATCGTCATGCCGGCGTGCGACCCAGACGGGACGGGACGACACATTCATAATTTCAGTTTCTCTAGTTTTCCACGACAAGCTGGCGCGCTAAGCCATGCCTGCTTATGCATTGAATTCTGATGACCGTAGCGCTACCTTCCGCCTATAAGTACTATTTCCCAGCCTTCTCCGGTGGCACCGTGACCCAACTCGCCATATCCTCATAAGCCTCCACCGGCCCAATGTTGCTCGCCACGTCCGCCAAGCCCCCGCCTATCCGCGGTAGGCGAGGCCGGAGGTGGTCACCGCCCGAACTAGTGTTTTGTTTTTCACCGGAAGGCAGACGGTGGGAGGAGGCATTCTATCTGCCTTTAGATGGCAATGCGGAGATCGAGGAGTTGTTTGAGCGCGATCGCCTCGCGGACGACCAGGAGTTGTTGGAGCGCGACCGCCTGGCGGAGGAGCAGCGTATCACCGATTTGCGCCACCAGCGGGACATGGAGCAGCAGCGCACCGACGCTCTGAGTCGCGAGCGGAGCGCCCGCCACTGGGCCGACTATGTGGAGGCCGGCGCCCATCAAATAGCCCTGGAGGCTGTCGGGCACGCACGTGTTCATGACGCCAATTTTTACTACCAGCTCGTCAAGTGAGTTTACCGCTTGGAAGCCGAAGCTTCGGTGGACCACGCCGGCATGGAAAGAACCAACGCGCCCGAGAAACACGCCCTATCGCACCTCTGGCAAGTCCGAGGCGAGGCGCAGGACGGCGGTGCTGGTGTTTAGCGTGTACCGCAGATGGCGGCCGCCATCGTCTAGTTAGCTAAGAGTAAGTTAGTACTTGTATGCTACTAGAGTATTAGTGGGAGTAGATAGTTAACTTGGCTATGATGGCTGTCAACGTGGAAGTTCAGTACTCTATATGTGGATCAGACCTGTTACTTTGCTCTGAATGCTGAACTTTCCATTTGAACATATGGAATGGGCTGTTTTTTTTAAATGGGTTGTATTTGTCCTCCACGGGTTTAGAGGCTGACTTGTGGGCCTACCAAGTTGACGCGTACACAATCAGGAGATGATTGTACGTGGAGAGGATGACAGCAGGGTCCCGCCAAGGTCATGGCAGTACGCAAGCAAGTGCCTCCTTATTTCAAGCCAATAAAAAAATGGCTCCTCCTAGTGGATTTCTGACATCTGGGTCCCATGCCATTGTCAACGTAGACAATAAACGAGAAAATTGCACAACGAGCGGCTGACACCAGGGACCCAGCAGCTCGCCCAGTTTTTTTTTGTTTTGGGTTAATTTGATAAATGCCACTCCAAATCTGGTGTTTCCGAGAAATGCCACTGCAATTTCCAAACTTTGAAAAATGCCATTTCATGCCATTTCTAGTGGCATTTTTCAAAGTCTGGAGTGGCGTTTTTCCAAGTTTGCAAACTACAGTGGTGTTTTTCAAAGTTTGCAAAAATTGCAGTGGCATTTTTCAAAGTTTGGAAATTGCAGTGGCATTTTTATGAATTGCCATAATTGGAGTCACATTTATCTAATTTCTTTTTGAGATGGAAGCAGGGTGTCAACTGGGCTGTGCGGGACACTCTGGCCTGTCTAGACAACCTTTTATGTTTACCACAGACCAGCCCAGTAGTTTTTTTTTCTGAAAATGGTAGCCCAGTTTTTTTGTGATTTGTCAAGTAAGTCGTTTTATCAGCCCTGTTGGGCTGCAAATCTTTCAGGACGAGGAGAGCTTCATTCGGCTGGCCAAGAAAATGGTATATCAGTAATGAGAAATGGGTTGTACATTTTTAAAATACATCAAACCGGCAATTATTTTCGAATATCTTTTTTTCATATCGAGATTTTAAATTGCATTGATTTTTACGCGTGGACAATTGATTGGATTTTATATTGATATACATTTATTTTTAAAATCAGTCTAACTGTGACTCGAAATTTTGGGATTAAAAACAGTTCAGACCGCACCAACATATGCAAAATTTTGTATAATTTTTTAACCGTGGCCACAATATGGGCTGTAATGCTAACAAACAGAATATGGGCTCCAAAAAAACCTAAGAATTAGCAAATGGCTTGTAAGTTATTAGAAATAATGGCAGATGGCCTGTATGCTATTTTCCACAGATTTGGGGCTTTCCTAAAAAAATGTTGACGCACAAGCAGTGACTGTTGGATGTCCATCCAACGGCCGTCGTGCTTCTTCAATCTCTGCTCTTCCTGCTCCAGCTGCTCAAACAAGCACCGGCGGGACTACCTACTCCCTCCTCCCCGCGGCCGGCTGTGCTGCCGTGCAGGCCTCACCACCCCACCGTACTCCCAACACTGGTCTAGCCATCCCTCTACTAACCCGCACCTGCTGTTATTCTCCGGCAACGGCAGACGAACCAGTAAACCCTCATATAGTCGTACCCCCCTCTGTGTGGGAAACAACTGCCGAGTCTTCCCTGGCTCCGTGTCGTTCCCTTCCTAGGCGTCGCCGTCCTCCACTGCCTTGGTGCTCTCGGCGTGGCGTGGTCAACGTGGTCAACGACCAACATGCATCTGAAGTGGACTGTACGTGGAGAGGCTGACAGCTGGGTCCACGACTGCACGCAAGGAAATGACTCCTTATTACACGCAAAATAATGATTCCTCCACCTGACCTCTGGGACCACCGAAAGGGCCTCTGTATTTCCCGAAAAAATGTTACCGCCGCTGACAGCTCGGACCCACCAGCTATATCTTCGCACGCAAGGAAGTGCCTCCTTATTACGCACAAAAAAATGAATACTCCCCCTGCTAGCTGGGACCCAGTATAGTAGGCCTACTAAGTTGACGGGGACGGAGGGCTTTGTCAACTTGGTCAATATGCACAGTTCTAGCTCGAGTGACCGTACGATGTCCATCCGATGGCCGTAGTGCTTCTTCAACCTATGGTCTTCTTGCTCCAGCCGCCCAAAGCAGCGCCGGTCGTGCCAACTGCTCCTGCCTCCCGTGGCCGGCTGTGCTGCCACGGAGGCCTCACAGCCCCCATACTACTCCCACCACTGGCCAGGCCATCCCTCCACTCCACTCACCCATACCCCCTGTTATTCTACGGCAACGGCAACGCAGCCGAACCAGTGAACCTCCTACGGAGGAAACGAACTTGTGTTGGACCTCCTACGGTCGAAACGGGGTCTTGTTGATCGGGAGGGGTGTGGCGTATCGTAAAACAGACGAAACGGACTTGTGTTGGAGCGCTATAGTCGAAACGGGGGTCCTGTTCATCGGTAGGGGTGTGGCGTACCGCAAAACGGGACTCCAAGGGATATTGTTCATCTCCACCGTCGACCTCCTCCAGCCTCCACGCGCTACTGTTCATCCACCGCCGACCTCCTCCAGCCTCCACGGGCTCCTGTTCATCCAGCCTCCATCGCGCGCTACTCCACCGGCTACTGTTCATCCACCCCTCTGCACGGGCTCCTGTTCAACCACCCCTCCATGGGCTACTGTTCATCCACCCCTCCACCGTCTACTGTTCATCCAGCCCTCAATGGGGTCATCCTGTTCATCCAACCCTCCATGGGGTCCTGTTCATCTAGCCCCAACTGGCTCGATCAATCGGGGTCCTGTTCATCCAACCCACCGCTCAG